>NC_063181.1:45052418-45352418 GCF_023159225.1 Perognathus longimembris pacificus | reverse complement strand
GATAAAAGTCATTATACTTGGTTCTGTTACTGCTGCAGGGCTGAGCTAGTATTTGAGTAATTTGTCTCCAGAGATTTATTAAATGGTCTGTGGTTTTAATTTTTCTTTGGATCTGGTTGTAGTTTCTGCCTCTCTATATGAAAAAGACTTTTTTAGGTATTGCTAAAAATGTGGTTTTCCTTTTTCTTCTTTTTAGACAAATGAGTAAGCTATAACACAGCTGCTGACTTTAATATTCTGTGGAATATAAGTGAGTTAACTGGACATAACTGATGTGTAGCATTTAAGTAAAAATGCTAGAGCTGCTGAAGTTTTATTTATTTATTTATTTATTTAATTTGTTTTTTGGCCAGTCCTGTGGCTTGGACTCAGGGCCTGAGCACTGTCCCTGGCTTCTTTTTGCTCAAGGCTAGCACTCTGCCACTTGAGCCACAGCGCCACTTCTGGCCGTTTTTTGGTATATGTGGTGCTGGGGAATTGAACCCAGGGCCTCATGTATACAAGGCAGGTACTCTTGCCACTAGGCCATATTCCCAGCCCCGCTGCTGAAATTTTAAGTGAGACATTATAAAGTAACTATTTTGAACTTTATGTACTTTCTACTCTCTTACATTTGTTTGTGGTATGTGTTTATTGAACTACCCTCATCTTAGGACAAAGTTTAGAATGTGTGAAATTGCAAAGATGATTACTGGACAATAGTATCTACTTTGGGAAGGACAGTTGTCAAATTGTGGTGCTTGGCTTTGAGTATGGGTTGTCAAAAGTAAAAGGCCCAGTTGAGCAATGTGGATTTTTTTTTAATATGTTAAGACTAATCACAGTCACACAGACAATGCCATGGGATGTGGTAGAGGTATGGTAGACGTACCTGAGTTTGCTATGTCATCTGAAACATTTAGGGCCTTAGTTATTTGTCCACTTGACATTATGATTCTGGTTATAGTGGGTGTGTGTGACTGAGTCAAAATGGGAGGAAAGGGTAAAAGATAACTGGAACTAGAGTGTGATTTAAAGTGACTTGAGTATGTTCAACTTGGCAATTTGGATTTCATAGCTATCTTAGCTGCAAAATCTGAAGATTGGGACAGCACTCTTGTTTATGGGGCAGTTTATCATATGTTTAATGAATACAGGATGTTCTGAAATATATTTATTTGTAAAGGGCCAATGTTAAAACATTACTTTGTGAGATAGTTACTCAGTTCTCAAGAATGTAATTTGAATGTGTGTGTGTGTGAGAGAGAGAGAGAGAGAGAGAGAAAAAGAGAGAGAGAGAGAGAAAGAGAGAGAGTCTTCCACACACTGATTTGGGAGTTTTTGAGCCAGAATATGTGGAGTAAAGCGTATTTTTGGAACAAATTGCAGAAATCAGAATTCTTAACTCCCAGCAGACCAGCTAATTGCTTTGCGTTGACCCTGTGTACCTCTAGTAGGATTTAGCTAGGAAGTGAATTTCAGTGGTGATGTCCTTGGCATAATTCCTCCAAGGCCTCACTCCTCCCCACCCTACCCCCACAGAAGCCTTTGACTTATGTAATTGAATCATCCAAGGCTGATTTTATGTAAGTGTTAGCAGGTGTCTTGTGCTCATGTCAATATTAACAAGTGAAAAACAGAGCTGTACACATGAGGTTTAAACAGGACTGAATAACTTATTAGTGTACAGGATGGTTATTTCCTTTTCGAAGTTGCCTTTGCTTTTCTAGCATGTCTTATATTTGTTTTAGAGGATTTTGTGGAATGCCACCTGCCTACTACCACTCTGTCTTCTCCACTGGCCTTGTAATGAGGCTTTGTTTCAGAGATGACAGATAACATGGTTTGAGATACTTGGTAAAATCCGATGTTTCTATAAAATACTTGAACTAGTAAACTGTAGGACCTTAAAGATACTTTAATATAGACCTCATTATGTGGTTTTGAGAGGGGATAAGGGATATGTTTTTGAGAGTTTTGTTTATTTAACAATGGTATAAACGAGTTTTTCTGAAAGCATTCTTTGTTATCTGAAGAATTCCCTTTTTTTTTGGTTCTGGTCCTGGGGCTTGAACTCAGGGCCTGGGTGCTATCTTGAACTTTTTTATTCAAGGCTAATGCATCACTACTTTGAGCCACAATGCCATTTCTGGCGTGTGTGTGTGTGTGTGTTTAATTGGAGGTAGGAGTCTTATGGATTTCCCTGCCCTGGCTGGCTTTGAAATGTGAGCCTCAGATTTCAGCCTTCTTGAGTGGCTAGGATTAGAGACTTGAACCACCAGTGCCCAGCTAAGCATTCTTAAATTTGTGTTTTAAAAAAAGTCAATTGCTTTTCCTTGGATAATTGAACTAAATAGTATCTGTCTTGGTGTTCAAATTATTCATTTTAACCCAGATCTCTCATTCACATATTCTTTGAGAGACTCCATTTATTGTTTGGAATGGGCAGTAAACTGTTGAGCCCTCAGTGAATCCAGGGTTAGTACCCTAAACTTGTAGAGAGAACACCATAAAACTCTTGTTTATACCAATAGCCTAAATCCTTTCTGTGTGCATGTAAAATGTGATAGATTATTTATGCAGCTTTCCTACATGACCTTCTTTCTTCTTTAAATATTAATCTTAGTGAAGTAATCCTTTTTGTTAAAACTAGAAGAACACATTTATTTTGAATTTATATAGTTCAAATGTGCTTAAAATCAGACATTACTGCTTAAACACAACTGACAAAATAACTTTCACAATCATTTGCAAAGTCCAGAAGGAATATTACACTATATTTTATATGTTAATATGCTGTATGCTTCAAAAGACAACTCTTTGTGAAAAATTGAGATTAAAAATATTTCTGAACACGAAGTAATCCCTTAAAATAATGTTTAGTTGAACAGATGTTTATTGGGCACTTACTGCACCCCCATTCTACTGCTGGGTCAGATAACACAGAGGGCAGCCCTTTTCTTTCAGCCTCTCTGGCTAGTCTTCCTCTTTCCTCTCTCCTCCACTTTTAACTAAATCCACGCTGGCAGGTTCCTGCTTCCGACCTCTCCTCATTGCCATGGGCATCGCTCACATCTCAGCCAGGCCCAGTGTTAGTGTCCATCTTCCCAGCCCTGACGGATTCCAACTTGCCCCATAGCTGCCTCTTATCTACCCACCCCCTTGGAGTATCTTACTCTCCCAGACTCTTTCCTACTTTAGACTCTGTGTGATTCCCTCTTGCTGCATTGCCTGTCTGTTTCTATTCACAAAGGTCTGCGTATTTTCTCGTGCCTTCCCTAGGCAAGCATCGGTGTTCCTGCAGTTGTGCGCTCTTATTCTCTGGCACTTAGTGGGTTCTTAGGGAAAGACTTAATTAGCTCATTATTATTTCTTACTAACCACTACTTTGTCTGTAGCAGCTCGTGCAAGTAACCATGCCCAACACGTAGTAAACATCAAACACATGTTTCAAATGCTGTTCTAATTTTATTGACACAAATATTACCCAGATTGTCTCCCTAAAATTTGAATGCACATTTTAGTACAAGATTCCAGAGCACAAATGCTGCCATTCATCATACTTAACATGTGGACCATTGAATTGTTGAAAAGCAAATCCAGACTAAAATAAAAAACTGGCCTCTTTTATATAAAGAAACTGTTTTCCTGTGTATCAGTATGGTTTAAAAGCAATCCACGAGTTATCTTCTGCATCTTCACCCTCCCATTTGTGATAACATAGGGTGCTGAGGGAGCCATGTTTCTCATAGTTTTTGTTTTATGAGTCTAGCCTAGCGTACCTGAAGAAGGAGGTCTGAGTTTAGGCATCCTGGTTTCTAAGAAGCTTGTCTCAAAACATAAATAAATAAGGGTGTGAGTACAGACCCATTGTATTGTGTAGAGTAGAGCTTTGGGTCTGTTGCAAGTGTAGCAGAGGTGGCTATTTGTCACTTGATTTTCATCTTCTTCTTTTGTGGATTTTTAACTGGGTATGGTTCTCCAGCATTGCTATACATTTCCCAGCCTTTTGGCCACTAGCTAAGGGGTGTGTGTTTGGAAGTAGCTTCCGTGTTTGCTGCCTCCTCTTCACCTACCTTCTCCATCTGGTGAGATGCAGATAGTGCTATCTGGGGCCATACAACAGAGGCATGAGAAAGGTGGAGACTGGGTCCCTTAGTTGAATGTCTTAATTCTGGACAAACCACGTAGACTTTGTCATGGGACAGAGATAAATAAACTTGTATCTGTTTCTACTTACTTGAGGTGTTTTTCTTTTCCCCCTCATTTGTAACAAACTGAACTTTGAATCCTACAATTTAGGAGCATGTTTTATGACTTTGCACAGGGAGTGCCCAGACAGGAGACAGAGGAACTGCCTGGAACTTCATACATTCTCTGGAGTAGATAGAAATTTGCTTACAGATGGATAGAACATTAAAAAAAAAGTTTGCACAGATGAGTTTTTAATGTCTCTTCTAATCCTGAGAATCAATGGCTTTGAAGTCTTGAGTTATGCAATAGATTCTTAAATCATTTCTGGGCCAAGGGCATGATTTAATGGTAGAGTGCTTGCTTGGAATGCATGAGGCCCTGGGTTTAATCTCCAGCAGTGTGAGGAAAAAAATCATTTCTTAGAAATATATTGTCATCTTTTAATGTTTCTGAATTAGGATATGTTTTATAAGTCAGCTTCTTAGTTTTAGCATATAGTAAAGAGCAGAATATACCACTCATCCTTAATGCTACGTAGCTATCGCTTGGTCCAGTACGGAGTTAGGAAAATATTGCAGCATGTTGCAGCATGAATACTGGCTAAAAATGAGCAGGTTAGCATAGCCTGTCAGGATGGACAGCCTAGGGTCATTACTGGAAGAGTTAATGTACTGCTGTGGACTTAGGAAAGTCCACTTGAGTCAGTTTCCAAGATTCCTCATGAGGCCCTGTCTGTAGGTTCATTTGGCATTTCACGAGGCTCAGACTAGGCAAAGTAAGCTTTGTTGAGTTTAAACATTGAAAGACCAGAGATGTAGCTCAGTGCTAGAACTCCTGCCTAGCACCTGCCAGTTCTGGGGTTCTATCCTCTGAATTAAACAACCCTCTCCCGCAAGGACCCAAGATAGGAACCTTATCTGATAAGGTGACTCTAAATGAGAAGGGAATAAATAGATCATAGAGTAAAGGTTCAATGTCATCCTTTCACATGATTTAAAAATTATCATATGCATAGATTTTAAAATAAACCTAATTTCCCATTATCTACGAGGGATGCATTCTAAGAGACCTTTAGTAAAAGTATAAAACCACAAATTGTACCCAGTGAATGACATGCATACATATGCATGTATTATACATATATACACGTGCATATCTACGTTCTTACATACCTATGATAAAGTTTATAAATGAGTTACAGAGATGAATAGCAGTAAATAATAGGAGTTAATTAAACAATATACTGAAATAATCATTATTTTGGTGGAGCTTATTAGCCAGTGTTTCCCATCACCATTTGTATTATAACTGAAAAGTGAAAACATATGACTTGTATGTTTCTGCAGTTTTCCATGTGGTATTTTTGGACCATCCATCAGTGAGACTGAGGGGAGTGGAGATATGAAGGAAGACTGCTATAGTCCTAAAAGGATTTTATCCATAGCAGTGTACTCTTAACTATGCTCAGTGCAGCTATTTTCTGTTCTCTGCACTGTTTATTGCTGTGTTTATCTCTGTATTTTGGAACAGTATGTACTTGTTTCTAACTCTTACCATCACTTTTAAACACCACGTATTAACTTCCTGTTTTAGGTGAGCACTTTTCTTTTCTTGAAACAGTGTCTGGGCTTTGTCGCACAGGCAGGCCTTTAAACAACTCAGTGCTGAGATTCCAGGCATGCACCACCACACCTGGTGAGAGGAGGATCTTCACACCCCTTTAGCTTCCCAAATATTTTTGTGATGGCCAGAGGACAGTTTTTGGTGACGTCACTGTCTCCACTAATATGGTAATAATGCTCCTAATGTGGACAACTACTTGATTTTCTGAAGATTTCTAATTGTTCCCATCACCCCACGGTTTACTTCATTTTGTTTGAATATTCAACAGAAACGATCTGGTGTGGTTTTTTTCCCCCCAAAAGTTCAATGATTCCTCTATTCAATCTGTTTATTAAAGCTTATCAGCATTCTGTGTTTTCATGGAGGAAATGCAGAATAGCTACCTGACTTCTGACTGCTCTCAGCATGTTGGTCCACTCAGGGTTTTCTCCTCTCCAGGATTCCTTGTTTAAGGGTGACAGTTTTATGCAGATAACCTCATTTTGGTGGAGTCCATTCTCTTCCAAATTCTCAGTTTCCTGAGAATGTGTGGAGAAGGCAGGTGAGCTTCAGGCTTGTTTAAGAATGCCTTTATTTACACACTGTGTGTGTGTGTGTGTGTGTGTGTGTGTGTGTGTGTGTTTGATTGTTTTGTTTCTTAAAGCAGGGTCTTAACTATGTTGTGCAGGATGGTCTCAAGCTTTTGGACTCAAATCAGTCCACCTTTCCCAACCTCCTCAGTGAGGATTACAGGTGTGTACCGTCATGTCTGGCCACACTCATTTGTATAGAATTGTGGCTTCAAAATCATTGGAGGAAATGGCTTTATTGTCTTCTAGTTTTCAACATTAATGGAGTAAAATTACTCTGTGATATTTGATCATTTATACATCTTTTATCTTCTGATTTATTTGCATAGTAGATAAAAGATGAGCACAGGCTGGGAATGTGTTTTAATGGTAGAGTGCTTGCCTTGCATGTATGAAGCCCCAGGTTTGATTCCTCAGTACCACAAAAACAGAAAAAGTCAGAAGAGACAATGTGACTCAAGTGGTAGAGCGCTAGCCTTGAACCAAAGAAACTCAGGGACAGTGCCCAGGCCCTGAGTTCAAGCTTCAGGGCTGGTAACAAAAGAAAAAATGATGAACATAGTTGGGCATCAGTGGCTGATGCCTTTAATCCTAGCTACTCAGGAAGCTGGGGTTTGACAATCACAGTTCAAAGCCAGCCTGGACAGAGAAGTCTGTGAGATTTTTACCTCCAATTAACCACCAAAAAAATCAGAGGTAGAACTGTGCCTCAAGTGGTAGAGTGCTGGCCTTGAGCACAAAAGCTCAGGGACAGTGGCCAGGCCTTGAGTTCAAGCCTCAGGACCAACACACACGCACATGCATAGAACCAGGGCACTTCGCTTTGCTACCTTCTAGCTGGGTAACCATGAAAATTGTTTCTTCAGACTTCACTTTCCTGTGTGTGCAGTTGGATCATACTATATTAGTTCTCTAAAGCACTGTACAGATTAATGTAAGAATTTATAGGAACCACTTAGAATAGCATTGTATATAATCAATAGTCATACTTGCTATTAAGTGTCAATCATCTACCTCACAGTGACATGCATTTGAATTCTTCATAGTTGTTTGTATGAGTTTGAAGTGCAACAAATAGTTGATAGGTCATTTATTTAGACTACTTAAAGTTTATTCTCACTGAACTTGCAAATTGAGGTATTAAAACATGTTCTTTATACAGAAGGACTTTATAGAAAGTTTCTAAAACTCCATAGAAGACCAGGACCTCATAATTGAGGTCAGTCAGAATTTATCCCTAAGCTGCAGATGATAATTGTTTTCTAAATTACATGGGATGGGGTGGTCATGTGTACCATGCCCAGTTTCTTCTAGCAGGGACAAGTGACTAATGCATGAGCACCGACTCGTTCTGTATATACAACCCCAAGTTACGGGAGCATGGAGACACAGGGCTCATTGAGGAAGGCTAGAGCAGCAGGAAGAGATTTAATAGACTTGCATGTGGCCTGTGGGGTGGGTGGAATGATATATTTTCCCATTTGGCAAGGATGGTAATTATGTGTCTGCTGGGTGTACTCACATGTGGTACTTTGAAGACATTTAGTTACCTATTAGTTGCCAAGTTTCTGTTCTTGTCCTAAAAACTACACTGATACTGATAAGATTTGTTTTTCCTGATAGACTATGCTTTCAGTTTTATGGTCTTTCACAGCTGTGCTAAACTTGAGTTTGTAAATAAGAACTCACCAAAGGGTCCCTCAGTGTCAGCTATCCTTACAATGGCTCTAAAGTCACAATTAGGCTTTTCATTTTTTACAAAAGTCAACTAATATTAGCACAAAGATCTTAGTTTATAATACAATGATAGCTTTGATAATTTGTCTTTATAATTGATTGGAAATTTAATGAAAATTAGACAGTTTTTGGTGCATTTAATTTTTTTGTTGCCAGGTAACTTAGAAGTCCCATTGTACCTTTGTGCAGAAAAATAATTGTACCCAGAGAATTGCAACTATGCTGGCCTTATACTGTGATAACCTCTCTGAGTCCAGAAATAAAAATAAAGCCCAAAGAAATACATGTTTTAACAAGGGTGAATTGTGGGTGACAGCTAGTGTTGATACAGTAGAGATCAGACTAGTTCAAGGTTAAGCAAAACTACAGTTCAAGGGCCAGATATGGCCCACTATATTTTTATTTTTGGTATGCTTTATTTTCTTGGGACATGGTGTGTTTATTCATTTGAATGTTGTCTCTGGCTGCTTTCATTCTACAGCAGCAGAGTTGAATAAATAGAGCCTTAGCTGTATGTCCTGTAAAACCTAAAATATTTCTGGTTTGGCCCTTTGCAGTTTCCACTTTGCCTTCTCCCAAACTAAGTTAATTCTGTGTTCATATGTGTCTGTGTGTGTGTGCGCGTGCGCGCGTGTGCACATGCGTGTGCATGTGTTCATGCATGCTGGTACTCAGGGCCTTGTGCTCTCATTTGGCTTTTTTCTCAGAGCTGGCTCTCTTAACTGCTGTGTTAGACCTTCTCTTTTGGCTTTTCTTTTTTTCTGGGTAATTGGAGATGAGTCAGACTTTTTTTTTTTGCCTGGGCTGGTTTCAAACTATGATCCCCAGATCTCAACTTTCTCAGCAGTTAGGATTAGAGGCATGAGCTACCAGTGCCTGGCTAACATGTGAAGACCTGAAACATGCAATCCTGGAGAGGATTTATGGACCAAAAGGAACAGCAATGTTGTTCAGGATGGAGGAAATACCTTATGATAAATCTTTGTTTAATGTGGACTCTTTTCTTCAAAAATCCAAGCATATAGAAATTACTATTTTGCTCCAGACTGTCTTCAGTTACTCCATTTGTCCCCGAGATGCTATAATCATACAGTATTTTCATGTTAAGCAAATTGTTGATTTGTAAAATGTTACTCACAGCTGGCACTCTGCCACCTGAGCCACCTCTACGATCTGATTGTCAAAAAAATCTTTATTTTGACAAGATGAATGATGAATTGGAGCAACATAGTTCTTAATTATAGTTCCCCTTGTTTCAAAGTGGTTAACAGTATTGTCTAAGATCGTAGTCTAAGGTATTTCCCATTCTGTCCCCGATAAACACTGAAAGTGGTTAGGTTCAAATGCAATACCAGTATATTTCTTGCTGACTAAGGTTTAGAATGCGTGTTTGTGATTAGGTGGGTGGCAATCTTCCAAGAAGTGATTCAAGGGTTCAGGCCTCTTGAGTTTGTAGTTCTGCCATCTTGAACACTTTGACATGGGTCTTTGTTCATCTGTATCATGTCATAGAAAGAGAAAGAACATGGAGAATTATATGTGAGTTTTATGGTACAGACTGAGAAGGGTGGTGCCTAGACTATCCATTCAAATTCTGTTGACTGGAACACACAGTACTCACCTAAAAGAAATGTGGTGAAATAAAGAAGGGGAAATGAAGTAGATAGCCAGCCAGTCTTGGTCACCAATTGTTAGGCACTTTTATGTTTTCAGTAGACAAACACAAGTTTTCATTTATTTTGCATCTTTTTTCATTTTTTCTCCCCTGGAAGAAGCTGCAAATCTCTGATAAATCTTGGCTGAGGTATCATCCAGGCAGACAAATTATAGTGCTACTCAGGACAAGTTTGAATGTCCATCTTTTTTTTTTTTTGCCAGTCCTGGGGCTTGAACTCAGAGCTTGGGCACTGTCTCTGAGCTGCTTTTGCTCAAAGCTAGCACTTTACTACTTGAGCCACTGTCACTTGTGGCCTTTTCTGAGTAGTTTATAGATGATAAGAGTCTCACAGACTTTTCTGCCTAGGCTGGCTTTGAACCACGATCCTCAGATCTCAGCTAGAATTACAGATGTGAGCCACTAGTGCTGGGCTTTTGCGTCAATCTTAATTTGTCTTCCTGACTTAATGCTTTGCACAACTATCTTCTGTTCTTCTACTCCTGGCTACTTTCTGAGATTACGCTTCCTGTCATCCTGGATGGTGGGCTGGTATCCTGTGGCCTGCTACATCTGGTAAAATATTAGCAGAAGTGAGGTGTTATTCCTAAGCAGTTTTATTTTACTTTAATTTTATTGTCAAAGTGATGTACAGAGGGATGTACAGAGGAGTTACAGTTGCATATGTAAGGTATCCAGTACATTTCTTGTCAAACATTGTTACCCCCTCCCTTGTTTTTCTCCCGTTTTCCTTCCTCCCTCAACCTCCCCCCAAGTTGTAAAGTTCATTCCCAACATAGTGTCTTGTGAGTATCACTGTTGCATTGGCTCACCCTTTATCCTTTGTCTCAGCATTTTTATGTTCCCTTCCATTCCCCAAATCAGATAAATGAATATATAAGACACAGGGTACCAAAATCAAATACAATGACAACAGGGATAAATCAAAGAAGGAAAAAATGAAATAACTTGACACAGTACATTAAAAGGAACCAAAAAAATAAGAAAAAAAAACAAATAAAAACATCTTATTTTCATATCTTAGAGTTCATTTCACTTGGCATCATCTTATATGTTCATATGTACATAGCTATTGAGCTATTGCAATCCTTTGCTAAGATTATCCTAGACATATGATAATTATTACAAATGAGAGAAACCATGGAGTTTATGTTCCTTTGGGTCCCGCTTACTTCACTTAATATGATTTTTTTCCCCAAGTCTTTGAATTTCCTTACCAATGGGGTGATGCCATTCTTTCTGATGGAAGCATAGACTTCCATTGTGTATATATACCACATTTTCTTGATCCATTCATCACTGTGGGGCATCTGGGCTGGTTCTATATCTTAGCTCTGGTAAATAATACTGTGATGAATATGGTTGTGCTGGTAGCTTTAGTATGGCCTTGTTTGTAGTTATTTGGGTAAATGCCCAGAAGTAGGATTGCTGGGTCATAGGGGAGATCTATGTTTAGTCTTTTTAGGAATCTCCATACTGCTTTCCAGAGTGGTTGATTATAGCGTTCCCTTTTGGCCACATCCTGCCAGCATCTTTTGTTATTGGATTTCTTAATAATGGCTATTCTAACTAGGGTGAGGTGGAATCTCGTTGTTGTTGTTGTTGTTGTTGTTGTTGTTGTTGTTGTTGCCAGTTCTGGGGCTTGGCACTTGGGGCCTGAGCACTGTCCCTGGCTTCTTTTTGCTCACGGCTAGCACTCAAACTATTGAGCCATAGCGCCACTTCTGGCTTTTTCTGTGTATGTTATGCTGAGGAATTGAACCCAGGGCTTCATGCATGCTAGGCAAGCACTCTACCACTAAACCATATTCCCATCCCCTCAATGTTTTTTTTCTTTTTAATTAATTAATTTTTTTTGCCGGTCCAGGGGCTTGGACTCAGGGCCTGAGCGCTGTCCCTGGCTTCTTTTTGCTCAATGCTAGCACTCTGCCACTTGAGCCACAGCGCCACTTCTGGCCGTTTTCTGTATATGTGGTGCTGGGGAATTGAACCCAGGGCTTCGTGTGTAGGAGGCAAGCACTCTTGCCAGTAGGCCATATTCCCAGCCCATGTTGTTTTGATTTGAATTTCTTTTATGGCCAGAGATGTTGAGCATTTCTTCATGATTCTCTTGGCCATCATTATTTCCTCTTCAGTGAAATCTCCAAGTGTTTAGCCCACTTATTAATAGGGTGGTGTTTCTTTGAGGATTTGTTTTTGGGGAGTTTAGTTTTTTGAGCTCTAAGTATATTTTAGATATGAGGCCCTTGTCTGTTGTGTGGCTAGTGAAGATCTTCTCCCAATCTGCAGGCTCTCTGTCTTGCTAGCTATATCCTTTGCCATGCAGAAAGTAGCTCTGCAGTTTAATGCGATCCCATTTGTCCAACCTTTCTTTGATTTTTTTTTTTTTTTTTTGGTTTCTGGATCTTTATTTAAAAAGTTCAACCTGTGCCAAACCTCTAACTCTAGTAATAAAAACAGCTTGGTACTGGCACAGGAACAGGCCTGAGGATCAATGGAATAGAACCGAAGACCCAGAAATGAACTTGTATACCTATGGCCACTTAATCTTCGGTAAGGGAGCCAAAAAAAAAAAAAAATAGGATGGAGGAAAGACATCCTCTTCAACAAATGGTACTGGAAGAACTGGTTAAACACCTGTGGAAAACTAAAGTTAGAGCCTTACATATCACTCTGCACCAGAATCAATTCCAAATGGATCAAATACTTTGAGACAAAAGCAGATGCCCTGAAAACAGTACAGGAAGGAACAGGAGAAACACTAGGGCTCCTTGGTAGAGGTTGAAACATTCTTAATAAAGACCTAGGAGCTTTAAAAGAATCTTTCCTGGTGTTCAGTGATCAAGAAGCTTAAGTCAACCTGATAATCTGGTAGCCAGGTATATGGGCAGCTGGTACCTCAACTATACTCCTGGACATTTGAATTAAGTGACTGAAGCAAAATTGAACCTGTTGACGGGTTTATCTTCTGCTTTTAGGGCTCTTTAAGGCTTAAGTTTCCAAACAGGCATAGCACTTACTATAAATCTTTTCCTTTTGCTTCCAAATATTGCTATACCTTTGGATAAGCTCCTACTTAACAATACTTCTGGATTTATATGAAAACTTTCAACACAGATAATCTTGTGCCCCCCTTCCCCCACCCCTCCCCCCCGCGGCTACTGTTCCTTATCCTTGAGGGACTATTTTAACTTTTACTGCTGTAACGTGTAGGGAGTGAAAAAACTGGCAGGAATCTAGTCCTTCTTGTTAGTACCTGCACAATTGGGTGAAAGAACAAGTAAGCATAGATGCACTCTCACTGTCTGAGCAACATAGAACAAGAACTCACTTTCTTCAAAGCAGTTGGGTAGGAGTAACTACTTTTTGCACTTCACCCACTAGTGAAATAAATTCTAGAGATAATGGCTATGGCAAAGAAAGCATGTTTCTGACATTTAGGGATCTGGGTGCAATGCCGAGTGCCATTTCCCATAATTGTTATGGGAACAGCACTTCTGTTGAGCAATAAATAGTGATATTTATGGATTCACATATCTGTTAGGGAAGCTAACAATTGTGTATGCACGTATCTGAAAAGCTGGAAGTCTAATGAGGAGAGCAATGTGCACTGAGTACCTATTTGCTGAGGCCCTTCTTTGCCTCTGTCTGACACCTGTCCTTCACATTCCCTGCCTTTTGCAGCACGGCTTCAGTTTCTGCCTCCTCCTCCATTTTGCTACCACCATCCTGTGTGTGTTTTTATTTTCAGACGGCATCATTAGTCATTAGGAAAATGCAAGTCAAAACCACAATGAGATATCATTTCACATGTCCTAGGGTAGCTATTACAAAACAAAACAGAAAATAACAAATGTTGGGAAAGTTATGGAGAGATTGGAGTCTGTGTGCATTGCTGGTGGGAATGTAAAATGGTTTATGTACTGTAGAAATTGATATAGTGGTGCCTCAAAAAATTAAAGTTATGGTATGATTGATTCCAATCCTGAGTATATGTCCAACAGAAATGAAAACAGGAACTAGAAAACAGGTATTTGTACACGCACATCCATAGCAATATGATTGACAGTTGACAAAAGGTAGAAGCCACTGAAAGTGAATGGAAAACCAAAAGGTGACACATTCATATAATAGATCACTATTCAGCTTTAGAAAGGAAGAAGATGATACAACTTACATAAATTTTGAGGGCATTATGCTAGACCCCAAAGAGAAAGTATTGCATGATTCCCTTTATGTGAGGTCCCTACAGTAGTCAAATTCATGAAGACAGATGCAAAAGAATGTTCTAGATACTGAGGTGGAAAGGTGGAAGGAATGGGGAAATCACATGTTTCATGGATACAGGATTTCTGTCGGAAAGATGGGAAGTGCTGTCCATGATAAGAGTTATACAGAGTAAATATACCTAATCCTACAGAACTGTCCACTTACAAATGGTTCTCATGGTAATTCTTTTACTGATTTTTCCCATCAATGGAAAAGGTAAACTTTGCAGAAGTTACGGATTTAGGCTAGGAATAGGAATTTAAGAAAATGAAACCGAACTGTAACACTTGATCTCTGAAGGGTCCAATAAATAATGCTTCTTTGCTGATGTAAGTTCTAGAGCAATTGAAAAATATAGACATTTGAGTTAAGTAGGGTTCACCATGAAATCATCTCTTAGCGGCTGTTTGTGAAGGCTGTAGCTTGGTGAGAATGACCGAGGGATCTCCTAACAGCAAGCTCCAGAGCCAGGTCCTCCAGGAATCTGCTTATAGTGGCTCTGTGAGGTGGAATGCACCTGTGGTCTACTTGGGCTGACTCATCCCCAGAAGACAATGGCAGGGGCTTGGCCAAGGACAGGGAGGAGATTGTCTTCCCATGCTTTCTCATCAGTTAGATTACTTCAGGTCCTCGGGGCAAGACAAAAACAGAGTCAAACTGAAGCAATGATGTACTCCCTGAGCTCCAACATGAAACAAAACAGCAATGGGGAAGAAGCAATCACCCTTATCATCTTTAGTTCTTCTTTCCTTATTGTTGTGATTTTTAATTTGTGCATTTGAGGAGTTGTTACTTGTTGAAGCACTGACTCTTTGGGTGCTGTTTAGCACCTCTAAGGTGTAGCCTGAGATTTCCATCCCAGAAGTGTCTAATGTGCACATTCATTAAGTCAACTACTCTTTCAAATCTTAAACTATATGCAGCCATATTATTTCATCAATTCCAATGCCAGTGAAAGAGATGCCCTAAATTTGAGTATAAGCCCTCCATCAGGTTTCCAGGGGAAAAATTAATTTGAAGATTGAACTCCTTTTTCAAGTTCAAGTTCAAATGTGTTAAAATTCAAGTTGGGGGTTCAAGTTGAAAATCAAAACCTCATTCATTCACGCATTAGTTTAGCAAATACTGAAAAGTCTGGCTGGCCATTCTTGCAAATGTTGGTAAGAATAGATCCCTGCACCAATCCTAGCTGACTGGAGCTTATATTCTGAGGACAGTGTTACATTATTATTTGCAAAACACCATAGCCAAAGTTTTCATGTGCTGTTGCAGTCAGCCCTGTGATTCTGTGGATCTCTTCAGGATCCACAAGCTGAAGGTCAGTAGGGGCCTGGCTATCAAATTTTCAGCATCAGTTGTTAAAACATTAATATTATTCCTTTCTATTTCCACTCTTTGGTTATGAACTGGCATGGTCTAGGTATGGGTTGTGTCCCCCCCCCCCCCCAACTCCCAAAGTTTAATGTGCCTAGTAGCTTGGTTCCCAGCACAGCAATTTAGCAGGTAATGTAGTGGGGGATAATTGGGTCATTGGCATCTCCCTTAGAAAATATTCATGCAGTTCTTGAGAGACCCAGGTTGGTTCCTGTAAGAGGAGGAGGTTTTAAATAGCCTGCTTGGCCTCCAGCTCTCTCTGGTCTCTTGGTAAGTGATGTCACTGACCTATCTTAAATTTAGTGCCTCAGGTAAACGCCTCTTACACCTCACCCTTGTCCAGACAAGCAGCTCCTTTCCAAGAGGAATCAAGATGAATGCTAGGCCATTCTGAATGTGTGCAGCTAATTCTTCCTAAATTTACAAAATTCTTTCAGTACTTCTAGTTACAGGTAAAGGACAAGAACAGAGCAGTCGTGTTGCACAGTCCAACTTCCTCCAAGTGAAAGGGATGCACTGGAGGGGTACAGAACCAGCACTTCCATGCCTCTGCACATGTTGAAAGGCATACATTCAGGAGTCCAATGTAAAGCGTTTTTTGTAGAGTAAGGCAATATATGGTTGGATGGAGTCAGCTAGCTCTGACAGAATCAATTGGCGCTCTCGAGCGTGCTCTCTCTCTCTCTCTCTCTCTCTCTCTCTCTCTCTCTCTCTCTCTCTCTCAAGCTCTTTGCTATATCCTAGTTAGGGCATGTATCAAAACATCATCATCACTAGTCATCATACATTCTTAGCACCTTTCTCCCACTTCTGAATCAATCTATCCTCTCCCCCACCACCAAGAGATTCACTTGATTTATATGACTGAACTCCTAGATGGACAAGTTTGAGAAGAACACAAAACATAGTTTTACATTTGTACTTATTTTCTAAATTATTTAAAACATTACTTCAGCATTACTTCCATGGCATTCTATTTTATGGTCTGTTAAATCACCTCCTGTGCAAATGGCTTCACTGGAAATGATCATGCTTTTAGGAAATTGAGTTCCAGCACACTTGTGCTTTGTTGCTAAGTGTAAGGCATGCTTCGCTGATGCTCGAGGAGGCTGTCCAGTTCACTGAAAGACTTGAAGCCTGAGTTACATAGGGCAAAGCTATTATCTACCTTGCATGCTTTTTTTTAATTAAATACTATTGACAAGGTGGTGTACAGAGGGGGTACAGTTACATAATAAGGTAGTGAGTACATTTCTTGTCATATTTGTTACACCCTCCCTCAGTTTTCTTTCCCATCCCTAGTTCAGGTAAGCATATATACATTATTCAGTGTACCAAAATCATATACAGTAACCACATGGGGTATGCCAAAGGAAATTCACCTAGTACATTAAACGTAACGACAACAATAAAATCCTCCTATTTCCTTCTCTTGGAGTTCATTTTGCTTAGCCCTTGCATGGTTTTAATAGAAGGCAGAGACTTAGGAATACACTTTATTTTTTTTTTTGGCCAGTCCTGGGCCTTGGACTCAGGGCCTGAGCACTGTCCCTGGCTTCTTTCCGCTCAAGGTTAGCACTCTGCCACTTGAGCCACAGCACCGCTTCTGGCCGTTTTCTGTATATGTGGTGCTGGGGAATAGAACCTAGGGCCTCAGGTATCCGAGGCAGGCACTCTTGCCACTAGGCTATATCCCCAGCCCCAGGAATATACTTTTTAATAATACTGATTGTTTTTACTAAAATGGCTTTATTTTTAATTTAGAATGAGAGAAAATTTGTAGCTTAGATACTGTGGGGATAATGTCTTTTGTTGTTTAAAGGGAAGTTAAAAGATTGGATTATACTTAGCATTTTAAAGCCTAGATATCTGAATGACAGTTGTGATTTTTAAGTCTTAAACATTATTTCTTAGAAGGAAGATGTGATTTTGTAAATTGAAAGTGGTAATTTATAACTTTGTATTCACCTTTTAGAAGATTGTACCCCCCATGTTGATATGAATAGCAGCAAAATTGAGCTGTCTGATTATGAAGTAATAAGCGAGTGTTTATTTTTACTAGTGAATTCATCTCATCATTATGTTATAGAAAGTTTTGTTTTTATTTTTGTTTTTGTAGTCCTGGGGCTTGAACTCAGGGCCTGGGTACTGTCCCTGAGCTTTCTTTGCTCAAGGCTGGCACCCTTCCACTTAGCCATAGCACCATTTCTGGTTTTTGGTGTGATTAGCTGGAGATGAGTCTCAGGACTTTCCTACCAAGGTTGTCTTTGAACCATGAACCTCAGATCTCAGCCTCTTGAGTAGCTAGGATTACAGGCATGAACCACCAGCCCCCCGCAGAAAGTTTTGCCATCTAAGTTCATATGAAAAACTAGAGGCCTAGTTCAGGTGATTGAGTACAAATTGTAATGCCCTGAGTTCAAGTCCTAGTACTAGCACAAGTTCAAATGGTGGGACTGGACAACAGTGGATAAGAGGAAGATGTAGAAAACATCCAGTGAAGATGCTGAAGATGTATCTTTTACAGTGGGTGAAGTAAAACGCACTATTGATTTTATAACCTGATACCAACCTAATACCTGATTTGGCCAAGTCAGCCGTTTGTCTTCCAGAAGTTGTTTGCTCATTTGTACAGTGAGGAAGTTTGAGCTGGATCTGTGAAATTTCTTTGAACATTAATATGGCAGTGAGAATTAATGATCCAGCTTGTCAGGTGTATCTATTTGAGAACTAATGTTTTTTTTTTTGTTTGTTTGGAGAATAATCACTTTATAAAAACTACACTTTAGAATGTAACCTAAATTATTGTTTTATATATTTTTTCTTTCTTTTTTGAATTAAATACATTCCATTGTTATGTGACGTACAGAGGGTGACAATTACATAAGTCAGGTACTGAGTACATTTCTTTTTGAACAGTGTCACTCTTTACATGTTTTCCCAGTTCTTCCCTCCCATCTGTTACTTATTTTCCAGAGGCATCAAAATGATCAAAGTGTGTGCTAGTAGTTCATCAACCATTTCTTTTAGTGCCTCTTAAGCCACTTCCAGTCTTTTCTGTTTATGTGGTGCTGAGGAATTGAATCCAGGGCTTCATGCATGCTAAGCAAGCACTCTACTGCTAAGCCACATTCCCAGCTCCTATTTCAGCATGTCTTAAGAATATATTTTTGGTTGGGGATATGGCCTAGTGGCAAGAGTGCTTGCCTTTTATACAAGAAGCCCTGGGTTCAATTTCCCCAGCACCACATGTACAGAAAACAGCCAGAAGTGGCGCTGTGGCTCAAGTGGCAGAGTGCTAGCCTTGAGCAAAAAGAAGCCAGGGACAGTGCTCAGGCCCTGAGTCCAAGGCCCAGGACTGGCAAAAAAAAAAAAAAAAGGAACATATTTTTGTGTTTTTAAAAATAGCTTTATTTACTGTTTTGAAATTTCTTTGTGTGAATTTAAAAAATCACAAACCTTAATGTAATAAATGGTCAAGTGAAAGTTGAATGGTTGGACTCTATGGTCTCCCTCACAGGGAATAATTAGCACAGGTTTAGGCTAGTCATAGCAGAGGATCACAAGAGCCCAATAGCTATCTATGCCCTTATGAACACATAAGATGATGCTAAGTGAAATGAATTCCATGTTATGGAAATGACTGTTATATCACTGTTGTAATTACTTTCAACATGCCATGTGAAACCGTAGCTTCTATTATTGATGATCCTCTTGTATCCCCTTCCTGTGGTTGTACCTGCACTATCACTGTATCTTACCTGAGTACATTGGAAACTGTGTATACTGGTATTAGAACTAGAAAAGTGAAGGGGAATACCAAAATCGAGAGACATAGGATAAAAAGACAAATGACTACAAAAGCAATACTTGCAAAAACTGTTTGATGTAAACCAACTGAACAACTCATGGGGGGAGAGGGACAAGGGGAGGGGGGAGGGGGGAATGAGGGAGGAGGTAACAAACAGTACAAGAAATGTATCCAGTGCCTAAGGTATGGAACTTTAACCTCTCTGTACATCAGTTTGACAATAAAAAAAAAAGAAAGTTGAATGGTAGAGTTTATTTTCCTGATACTTAGTAAACCACTTATAAAGGTAAGACATTTACCCTTTAATGGAATTTTACAATTTTTAGAAAAGTTTTATACTATATTAATATGGAAAAATTCTTGTTAGTGTTGAGCAAAGTATATGCACCAAATGCAAACGTCAAATTATGTACTCATATTAGTACATAATTTCCTAAAAATGTTGACCTTTTAAAAGTAACAATTTGAAAAACCATAAAATATCCTTTGGCTCAATTTTTTAAAAATGTAACTTTATTGTTAAGGTGGTATATAGAGGGATTACCACTTAAATCAGGGAATGAGTGCATTTTCAATAATGCTTTTATTTTCAGGAAAATTTTCCAAATGAAATGATTTGATGTCACAGATTTCAAAGATACCTAATTTAGTGTAATTCTTAGAAAAACTAGAATTTAAATATCGAATGGCATGGGACTGGTGACATAATTTTTCCTATTGTATGTAACATTTAAAAAATAAGCCGGGCATTGGTGGCTTACACCTGTAATTCTAGCTGCTCAGAAGTCTGAGGATCTGATGATTGAGGTTCCTGGGCAGTCCAATTGGAGAGTTTCTCATCTCCAATTAACTGGCAAAAAGCTGGATTGGAGGTGTGACTGAAGCGTTAGAGCACTAACTAGCCTTGACTGCAAAAGGTAAATGAGTGTGCCAGGCCCTGAGTTCAAGCCCTAGTATGGGCAAACTCACACACACATAACTTGAAATGATGTGTCACATGAATTACTCAGCTTTTATCATAAAAAAAAATTTGTTACTCAGAAAGAGGCAACTTCAGTAATAAAAATTCCATGATCAGATCTTATGATCCTACTTACAAAGGTACCCATCTATGATTACACTAACAGTGCTTATCTCTTCAGCGCTCTTTGCTCATTTTGCTTATAGTGGACTCTCTTAAGTGAGCATCAGCCTGTCAGAATTCACACAGGTGTAATATATTTAGTGCTTTTGAGATGACATTCCCCACACACTTAAGTCTGAAAGCGAGTAAATGTATTTCTTGATTTAGCAAGAATGAATCTTATACCACAATATTTAAAAAAAATACTCATCTCTCGTAAGAGCTTTTATGGAAGTCCTTTCCAACAGACTTCCTTGAGTGATTTCCTTTTAAGTTAGAGTCATGGTGAAAATGATCATCTCTTCCATACTTTATATCAGTGTGTAAATGGAGCTTGTGTTTCAGGATTCAAAATGTCTCTTGAATGTGTGTAATATAATTATTTTATGGCTTCTGATGTAGTTCACCAATTGTTAAATGTTGCGGCTACTGAGGGTAAACATTACAGCCTTTCTTTACCCCACTAAAAACTGGCTTTTGGATGCCCAGCCAGAAATACACAAAGCACTGTTAGTGAAGATACTGATCCTTTTCCTCCCTCCACAGTTTCTATTCTTTTGGTTTTATTCAGGTCGCTGAAATTTGAATACATAGAAAAGATTGCAAGATGGAAAAATTTAGAAGTTTATAGGTCACTCAGTGTCATTTTTCTCCCTCATGGATATTTTATTCAGCCTATCACCATGACATGTGATTGACGGCGTATACCAGGAAGAAAATGCCAGTTCACATGAATTCGCATCTGTTCTGACTTGCAGTTCTACCCCGAACATTGATCCTTACTAAGCACTCAACTAAAATTTTGCTTTTCATCCTTACATTTAAAAACTTTATTTTTGAAAGTTTCCCTTTAAGTACGTGATTCAGGAGTTTTCATTATACTTATAGCATTGTGAAGCAATTAGCTTAATGTAATTTGAGAATATTTTTACTACCCTCAATCAAACATCATGCCCCAAGTAGCTACTCTCCATTCCTATCCCCTCTTCACCTTCTCAGCCAAAGAGAACTAGCTACTAATCTTACTTCTGTGTCTCTAGGTTTGCCTTTTCTGGACATTTCAGTACATACTATCACAATTATAGGCAGTCTTTGTAACTGACTTGTTTCAGGTAGTATACTACTTTCAATTTGTAAAACTATACCCATATTATACCATGAATCAATGTTGCCTTCTTTTCTATGGCCAAGAATATTCTATTTCATGGATCCATATTTTGTTTTCCAGTCTTACTAGTTGACGGACATAGATTGGTCTACTTTGGGCTGTTGTAAAAAATGGTTCTGTTAAAAAGCGCATGCATTTGTTCACAAGTTTTTGTGTGGACCATATGTTTCCATTTCTCTTAAGTGAAGTGGCTGAGTCATGTGATAGTTTAAGCTACTATAGTCTTAGGAGGCTTGAAAAAAATGTTCTCATAGTTCCCAAAGCTAGAAAGTCCAACATTGGGGTACTGTTAGGGTTTCCTGTCTTGTGAGAGCTATTTTCCTACCTTGTTTCCTAACAGGAAAGATTAAGAGAAGTGAGTTCTGGTGTCTCTTGGTGACACCAGGGATTTCATTTAGCCTTAATCATTTCCTTGAAGACTCTCTAATCTCATATGGGAGGAAGTTGGGCTTCAACACAAAGATTTGTGGGACTGTTGTTCAGAGGAACTCTCAAGAGACGAACACTTTAATTCTTAGGAGTTCACTTTGGACAGGAATGAAAACAAGGAAAGAGACATAGGAAGGAACAGTGGGGGAAAAATGCTTAAATCTTGGGTTTGTTGATGGGAGGTTAAATGGTTGAGTGTCATAACAGCTTCTGGTGCATCAAACATTTTAGGTTTTAAAGGAAATGTGGCTGACAAATTCTGAGTTTATTCAGTATGGTTGGATTTGGGGTTTTCCATGTTCCCACATAGGCTGCTAAGATTGACATGTTTACACACAGAAAAGGTGATCTTAAATTACACAGCTAGAAGTTGTTTATGCTGATACCTGCCTTTTTTCTCTAAATCCCTGCAACTTTGTTCTGATATTTGTATTTGTTGGCTACCAAGTTGAAATTCTTTGGCCTTGTTTTGCTATGACCAAGTGACAATGTTGGCTATTGTAAGGAATTGTTTATTTCAATATGGAACCTTAGGGGATGGAAGGGAGATCCACTTCAAGCTGTGTTAGTAGGTACAGTTATCTAGAGTAGTGAATCTTGTAAGTTCAAATTTATGAGTAGGTGACAAGTTGGTATTGAGACTGTCCTTTTTTTCCTGATGAAAATGAATAAAAACTTTTTTAAACTAAAAAAAAAAAAAAAAGAAAGAAATACTAGTTTCCTGAGTCTTCCTTCCTCTGTGGCTCATTTGCTGGGCCTACAAGGTCTGTCTTGTAACCACTTGTACACAGCAAGGACCCATCTCAGAATGAAATGGACATTTTTATTTCAAATTATGTTGGGACAACAGACCTAAGTTGGGGCTCTCTAGGGAAATTATAAAGAGTAGTTTCAATCAACAAGAAGGAAAAACTATTGTCAAACTTGGCTTCCTTCTCTGACAAGAATCTTGGGGAGTAGAAAGGAGTAGATCAGTTGTGAATTGGTCACAACTACTCTCTTCTTCCATTGCTATGTTCCCTTTAATAAAGTATCTTTGAAAAAGGAATAGTAGATTCACCAATGATATCCTAATTAGTTATTTTAGTAGTTATAGTTTGTGAAGTAAAATGGAATTAAATAAGGGTAACCAATTATTTTATTTCTTCCAGGGAACAACAAAGCATTTCAACTTCAAAGAATTTTAAGCTAAAATTTTTTCACTGTGCCAGAAAAGTTAGGGGCCCAATGTTCTCCTTCCCTCTCCTCTGAGAGGAAGAAAGAAAATGGCATAAATTTAAGTTAGTTTTCAGGATGAATGATGAGAATTCAGATGAGAAGACAGAAGATGAATCGCCCACTTTATTTATTGGGAAAAGGAATGGAAATATGTATGCATGCAACCAAAAACCACCTTATCCACAAAGCTGCTCATCTGGTCATGTGAGCTGGCATTCTGCAAATCTAGATGACATGGTGGTGGATTATGAAATGGATCCTGCTGTGGACAATGATGGAAGTGCTTTTTTAAATCATCAACGTGTTGAAGTACTCATTCACCAAAAGGATTCAAGTGACTTGACTAGTGAGCAAGCGATAGAAACATGTAAACATCCTACATGTCAGTCTTCTGCACTAGTCACTACAGAGAAGCCAGAACACCTGCAGAGTAATGGTCCCCAGGAAGCTGCTCTTGTTGATACTTCTCTGCCTTTTGTGTGGACACGCAATGATGATCTGAAGCGTGCTGACTATTCTGTTGCCTTGGAGCAAAATCAAACGTTCAGCATCGCAGTGGAAGATACACATTTCCCCGGTACAAGTCATCCTGTCATTGAAAAGGGGCAGCTTTTCCCTGACCTTAGGAGTCTACAACATACCAGCATGAGAAGCAGAAGTACATCTTTATCCTGCTCCACATGGCCATCAGCCCATTCTGTGGCAACGAATGCACAAGAAATTAATTGTAGTGAAGAGAGCTTTGAAAATCCTCAGGTCACATCATCAGAGGCCCCAAACACAACTTACACGGTGTTTTCTGATGTTGTGATGCAAGCCGATGTTCCAGATGTTGAAAATCAGGGTCAGTATTCTTCAGGAAAGGTCTCCAGTGAGCACACAGATAGGTTACAGCAAAGACTTGTTGCAGAAAAAGAGATACAAGCCCTAATAACAGTTTCTGATGGCGTGGCCATCCCCAATGGGTCTGTATTACAAGAGTTCTATTGTTTATCTAAAGATGAACCAAATAGTGAGACACATTCACAAGGCTCATATGGTCAAAAGGAAAGGGGTCAGAATCTAAGAGAAACAGTGTCCAATTGTCTTATTGACGATGAGTGTCCCTTACTAGTGCCAACTTTCGATAAAGGTAAAGCCCAAGTTCTGGACTTAGAGCAGAACGTTGTCGTAGCTGAAGATCCACAAATGACTCCCAATGCAAAGACTTTGGGAACTCCTGTACAACTGACACTAAGTAGCTCCCCAGGACAAAAGGAGATTTCTTCACTTGAAATGACATGGGATGGAAATGATACTTGCACAAAAACCAAACTGTGTATATCAATGCCAGTCTTGCAAACTCCAAATGCAAGCTTTGCTTTTTCTCCTGTTGAGGTGACGGAGGCCTGTAAAGAGGTGAAGAGTAATCAAGAACCTAAAAATGTGCCCAACTTGAAGGGAATGCCTGTGAACACAGCAAAGCCAAATCTAGGTAAATCGGCAGCTAAGACCAACAGCCTTAATGGTAGCAAAGTACGAAAAACTGAAATCATAAGTTACCCTACACCAAATTTCAAGAATGTCAAAGCAAAAGTTATATCTAGACCGGCATTGCCATCCAAAAGCCCTGCTCAATTGAAGGTGACAACAAAACCTCAACTGCCCAGTGCCTCATTGCCTTCCTCAGGATCTTCCTCCAAACAGTTGACGGTGTTGAGCAAAATACCCAGGCCTCTCCTTACCGCAGACAAAAAAGCAGAAATCCTAATTAACAAGACGCATAAACAGCAGTTTAATAAACTCATTACCAGCCAGACTGTGCATGTTACAACGCATTCTAAAAATGCCTCCCACCGTGTTCCAAGAACAACAACTGCCATGAAACCGAACCAGGAAGATGTTGGCCAAGCAGGTTCTTGTCATTCAGGGTGTGAGCCGAGCTCTGCCACTGCCTTCTTTCAGAAGATCAAAGGCATTCTCCCTGTTAAAATGAAAAATGCAGAATGTTTGGAAACAACCTATGTTACCAATGTCAATCGGATTAGCCCCGAAAAGGAGGGTGAAAATGACAATGGCACATCTATGGAAAAGCAGGAGCTGCAGAAGGAAACCATAAACTCAACTTTTGAATATGGTTCTCTGTTTTTGGTGAGTGTTTGTGTATGCTTCTGGTACTGGCTGAAAAACAAACGTATTTATTTGTTAATACCTAACAAAATATCCATTATCACTGAACTGAATGCGCAAACTTTTGTGTTCATTTAGTACCTATTAGAATGCTAAGTCACAATGTAACTTATTGGCCAAAAGTTCTAGCATTTGGTGTTGAGTATTGATGTTCTTGTAATAAGGTGATATTTTTACATTATTAGCTGAGCTTAAGTAACTGATATAAGTAGCTTCTATTTCTTTTCTTTGAAAAAAATTTTAAAGAATTGTTTTAAACTTTAAAATGTATTTGTCCATATATAAGAAGTGGTCAGGGAGTGCTTTCTGGTAAACATAGCAACATAAAAATAACTCCTGGTCTCTGGTTGAAGAAGTAGCTGTTGGAATTCGGGTCCTATCCTGCCAACAGTGTCTGGATTCTGCCTCTTACTAGCAAATAGGACCTTTGGCAAGTATTTTTTCCAGATCTAAATGGATATTAAAGTTTCCTATAGCCCTAATGTATTCATATTTTGTACATAGAATAAAGTCCTCCCTCCCCCATGCACAGTGAAAAAGCAGTATGATTCTCATAGCACCTGTCTAATATGTAAGGGAGTTAGTTTCATTTAAAGGGTAAAATAATTCACCTGCAGTTTAAAGATTACTTTTCTTTAAATTTTAGCAAGAGTATGAAGAAATTAGTTTGTCAAGTTTTAAACACATTTTCTGGCTGCTGTTGGAGTTGTGTACATGTTTTCAGCCCTGTTTTTGGCAGGGAGGAACATGTGTATTTTCAGACTCCCACAAGCTGTCCTTGGGTGCTTGTCCTTTCTCTGGGCCAGGAATGGAGTGGGGTGGAGGGGAGGAAGGTAGATGTGACACAGACAGCTTGTCCCTTGGCGGGCTCTGGTCTAATAAGAATGAAGCACCTGGTGCTAAAGGTTTGAGAAATTTTTCAATGAGCATGGGGGCCAGGCAGGACACTGTCAGGTTCTTTGGGAGATGAGAGAACCTGAAGGTATTTTTGAGCTGGACAAGTTTAAGACATGTTTTGATTTTAACACCAACTCTGTTGGGAAGAGTCAAACCTCAGGAGATTTCTAAACTAATGGAATTGTGTTTTGCTTCAAGACTTCTTTTCAAGTTATTTTGTTGTCAAACTGAGGAAACTCATTTTATATCAGTTATAACTTAAATTACAATAGCCTCTTGTTTCTATTTAATGACCCTAGTTTAGTGTATATAGATACACATAGAAATGATAGTGATTCCTTGATTTATAGGAAACTTAAGGGTACCAATGCCTAACTGCCCAAAACACAACACCCAACTCAATTTCTTTAAAGAACATTGGTTTTGAATGTAAGTTGGTTGTAAAAATTTGAAATTAGAGCTCATGTGCATTCAATCTTAGCCTTAGGTTTGCCAGGCACAGAATGAAACCCCATTTGTCAGGCTCTTGATGCAGTGCTGAAGGAAGGTAATAGAATCATAAATGGAGATCCAGCACAGATAACTTGGAGAAGCCGCACACTGCACCTTAGGAATTTTTCCAGTTAGAATTCATAATGAGCTATTTTGTAATCCTGAAGAACGAACTCTTAGCACTGGCACTTTTATTTATCATCTGGTATAAAGAACTCACCGTTTTCTATGATCATGTGGTAAGCGATTCACACCTTTCCACTTTCTCTTGTCAGGAAGGTGGGAAGGAGTCAAGTGAGGCCTTCATAGCCATAGTGTGTTGAGCTCAATGGGTGATGCTCACTGCATGATTTCCTCACAGCACTGCATTTACCACATGATTGATCATAGAAAAAGAAAACTCATAGTCCCTGACTCAACTGTGTTTGCTATACACATTGGGATTTCAAAATATTCTGGAATTGGGACTCCAAAAGGTATAATCATTGATTTGCTACACGATTTACTTTCATGAGTTGGTGAGAAGCTTGGTTGACTTTTTAATTTATTTTATTTTTTATATGATTTATTTGATTGTTGGCAGTCCTGGATGTGAACTCAGGTATTTGTCTACCACTGGAGCCACATCCCCAGACTTTTTTAGCATTTATTATTCACATAAAGCCTCACTTTTTTGCCTCAGCTAGCCTCAGACCTCAGTCCTCTTATCTCTGCCTTCTGCCTGCCTGAGATTACAAGTGTGAACTACTATGCTCACCTGTTTTTGTATTTATTTTTGTTTTGTTTTTAGATGAGGACTCTACAACTTTTTTGCCTAGGCTAGCCTGTCTAACTACAGTCCTCCCATTCTGCCTCCCACATAGCTGGGATAACAGGCATGTATTAGCATGCAAGGCCTTGGTTTTACTGTTTAAAAGAAAGTTATCAGCTTTAAGGTAGAGACAGAATATACTTGTGAGCTTGTATGCAATCCAGCACTATTTTTGGCCAGGTCTGTGCTCTAGTGACAAAACATGACTTGCTAGTCTCTTGGGGTGTCAGTGCATTATAGTGTTGAGTTTACCGCATGTATGAATTCAATATCCACCATCAAATATGTCTTTCTATACTGTTACTAGAAACAAAAAATTCTTGTGATTGATTCAACAAAGAAGGGTCTTGGCAGGGACTATACAACACTGAGGTTATGATCATGGACTGGGAGTAATTTCAAATTGTGTTCAATCATTCACAGACAAAGTGACCTCCGAGGACACTTAGGCTACTCTTCACACGAAAGGAGAATATGAATTACAGCAAAGAGTGGAAAGAGTGACTTTGAAACAACCCTGGGCCCCAGGCCCTATTTCCTCTCTGAAAAATGGGATCATTTGTTGGGAGCCTACCAGGTGCCATCCTGTACATGGCAATGGATGGATGTTAGGATGTAAAGACATAATCCCTGCCCAAATAGTATGCCTCAGGCAGTGAGGAGTATCAGAAGGTGAGGCAGGAGGGTGTGTTAAAGAATGAGTTGGGAATGGGAAGAGATTGATGGCTGTGTTTTAAGATAAGGGAAATGGGTGGTAGCAGTGAGGAGAATTATGGAGGAAGGGCAGTGAGGAAAATGACGCAGTCACCTATAGGACTGTAGTGTAAGTGGGGAAGGGTTGCTATATATAAAGATGAAGAAATAAGAGAAGACTCTGATTTGGGGACTGCAGATAAGAAGATAAGAGCTAGAGATTCAGAGTTATGAACTGTAAGAAATAATCTTCAAAGACAATAGCAAGGGCTGCTATATCCCAGAGGATCTGATGTACCTTTAAAAGAGCAGACAGCAGAGAAAAGCCATCCCATACGATGTGAATTTTAGTTAGTTTGGCAGGGCAGTGGAAGATGAATTGGAAGCTGGTAAGTGCAGGAAGCTCCTGAGGGCAAGATTTCAGTTAATCCTACTGAGAAAAACTGCTAGATGTGAACTAAGGCAGATGGGAAAGAGGGGTCTTAGAAATAAGAAAGGAAGCAGCCCAAAGTAGCTTTTATGTTGAGATGAGTGCGTGGGTATGTTGTGAATATGGGATGAGTAAAAGTAAGTTTAATTTTCATGTTGTTCTTATGTAAACTGGGGTATAATAAAAAGCCAATCTCATAGGAATATTTTGAGTTGATATGTTTAGATTTGAAATGATTTAGATATTGGACAGTGTAAGGGCTCTGTTAGTAAACACAAACAGTAACTGGATGGCTGTCTTCCTTATAAGTAGAAGCACCTGAATTATCTTGCTGGGGAGCTGCAGACAAAAGTTAAATTCAAGGCTATCTCAGGCAAGAGCCACCTTAGGCAGACAGATTTTATATGCAGCACCAGTTGTGTAGATTGTGGATGAAATAGAGATGAGATCAGTTAGGGAGAGTTTATAGTAAGGAAGAGAAGAAGACCAGGTTTAGGCCCCAGTGAAGATTGGTACTTAAAAGAACAGAAGAAGCTGGGTACTGATGGTTCATGCTTATAATCCTAGCTACTCAGGAGGCTGAGACCTGAGGAACTAGGTTCAAAGCCAGCCGGGACAGACAAATTAGAAAGACTGCTGTCTGCAATTAACCAGCAAAAGGATGGAAGTATAAATGTGGCTCCAGTGGTAGAATGCCAGCCTTGGGTGAAAAAGCCAAGAAAGAGCACAAGACCAAGTTCAAGCACAGTACTGGCACAGAAAAATAATCTATGAGAGTAGAACTTAGTGAAAGGAAAATCAGAGATCTGTGAGGGAAAATCAAAGATACCAGAGCTCTGCCCTCCTTTCCACTATGGACTGAACACTACGATATTGGTTTGAATTCAGTTTGTTGGCATTCGTGATCTGGAGAATAATTCCCATGATGGGTCCAAAAGCAGATGATGATGAGTGGAAGACATAGTTGTGAAGTTTTAGTTGCTTAGTAAAATGAGCTTAGTAAAAGTTACATAGTAAAAATGTTACTTAAAACACTTACCTTGCATAGCCATGAAGGCAAACTTTCTCTCACTTAGCTCACATTTCAAGGAAATGGTCTGTAGAAGGTGTAATCTAGACTGAGATTCTGACTATTCTTTTCCATAGGATTCTGCTCCCCAAACCACCACCACATCAGGTAGGAATCTGTCCAAGCCCGACGCCTGCAGTTTGAGGAAAATACTGGGCACGAAAACAAAAGTGGGGCCTACTGTTTCCTGTTTGAGGTGGAAGAACGACAGCAAAAACCTCAGTTCTGATCGAGCCTTATCTCCCCAGAGGATCAGGCGGGTGTCCAGCTCTGGTAAGAATAAAATAATTTGACTCTGCTTCAGGCAGTTTATGAGCCATGTGAGTGCAAAATTAGGCTTGTCAGAGCAAGATGGTGTGGTTATAATACTTGACACATTCTTTTACTAAATAGTGTTGCCCCTTTTGTGACAGCATCTCACTCAGAGGTAGGAAAAAGAGACAACACAGCCCTTTATCTTTGAGCAGTACAAAACCTACTGTGGGAGAAATTCATGTTCATAAGCCACTTACAAACTATTCAGATAGATGCAGGCATGACGTACAGTTGGGTAGCTGGTTGTACATAATTTCTTTAAAAATTCAGCCATAAGTTATTTTTGGTCAGTCATGGGATGGAACTCAGGGCTTGGGCACTGTCCCTGGGCTTTTTTGCTGAAGGCTAGTGTTCTACCACTCTGAGCTGGAACTCCACTTCTGGTTTTCTGGTGGTTAACTGAAGAGTCTTGTGGACTTTCATGCCCGGGTTGGGTTGGCTCTGAACCACAATTCTCAGTTCTCAGCCTCCTGAGTAGCTAGGATTACAGGTGTGAGCTCCGAGCCACTAATGCCTGGCATAAACATCAATTGTTTTATTAGACTTTATTTTCATTTCTTTATTGTCAAGGTTATGTACAGAGGGGTTACAGCTTCATACATAAGGCAGTGAGTACATTTCTTTTACGTTTGAAAATGATTAAATGTTCAACAGTGCTTTGAATTTTACCAAAATGCGTACATTTACAGGGATGTGAGGGTAACTTTTTTCTAATAGGAACTTTTATTTATGTTGGCTTCTGTTTTAGAAGTAGTTTCAAAATCATGTTAGTCTGGATGAAATTTGTGTAGCTAAGGGTCTTACTATGTTTGGCAGATGTACGGAGTTTTTGTGTGCTATGAATCAGAGCAGGAAATGAGAAAGTCTGCCCGATTTCATAGAGACTTAAGGTGAAAAAAAAAAAAAAAACTAGCCAGGTGCTGGTGACTCATGCCTGTGATCCTAGCTGCTCAGGAGGCTGAGGTCTGAGGATCACTGTTCAAAGCCAGCCTGGGGAAGAAAGTCCATGAAACTTTTATCTCCAACTAACCACCAGAAAACTGGAAGTGGAGCAATAGCTCAAGGCGGTAGAGCACTAGCCTTGAGCAAAAGAGCTCAGGGAGAATGCCCAGGACCTTAATTCAAGCCCCTTGACTGACCGAAAAAAGCAAACATGAAAATCTTGCTGTCCATGCCACTTGACCAAGTCTAGACTGCAGAAAACATCCCTTTTTTTCCTTATTTATTGTCAAAGTGATGTACAGAGAGGATACAGTTTCATATGTTAGGCTTTGGATGCATTTCTTCTACTGTTTGTTACCTCCTCCCTCATTTCCCTGCCCCCACCGCATCCCTTTTTTTTTTTTTTCAGGTGCATCCTTGAGCAAATCAAAAGCATGGTAGATATATTTAGATGTTCCCTTGTAATAAAAGTAATGACTACTTTTGATTGGTCTTAAAAGATCTACCTCTAAAGATATGTGTCTGTACATGTAAGAATGTTTTATAGAATCAAAACCAAATCAATCCTAGTGGATCTCTTTATCTCACTACAATTTGGAATTCATAAGTTTTGTTTTTCAATACATGATGGTGCTAGTAAGAGAATCTAATGTGCAGAAGTGTATTGAGTTGTTTGTTTAGGCCAGGCATGTGGTGTCTCATGCCTATATTCTTAAACTGCTCAGGAGGCTGAGCTCTGAGGATGAAGATTTGAAGCCAGCCAGGGCAGAAAAATCCCACAGACTTTTATTTCTAATTAACCAGCAAGAAGCTGGAAGTAGAGATGTGGCTCAAGGGTTATAGTGCCACCCTTGAGTAAAAAAGCTAAGGGACAGTGCCTAGGCCCTGAACTCAAGCCCCAGTATGGGCATGAGAAAAAGAAAAGAAAATTTTTCTGTTTAGATTTATGACTAGGTTCATGTGGTTTAGAGGAGTGGATCCAGGAAGAGATGTGCGTAGAAGAAGGATTTGTAGCATCCTTACCATCTCTAGAGGCTGAGGGGAAAGAGGAACTCATCATCTTGAAGTGTTCATCATTTGAGCGAAAAACAGAAGAGAAGCTGAAAGGCATGGTGGGAGAAGCAGCGATTCCTGTTTTGGATGCAGCTGTAGCTGGGAGTCAGAGCCTAAGTAAGGTCAAAGCCATGGTCTTCACTGTTGTTGCTTGATAGGGCTTTTGCTGTTTGCCAAGGGAGAGACTCCTTCCTACTTTGATCTTAGGAGTACCGATGACCTTTGGGCTGTGGTACCCTGGCCTGTCTGTGTTTTAGTATCACTCTGGTACCAGCACTGCCTGTGCAAGTCATTTCCCTTTCTGGCATCAGCCTTCACATCTATCCAGTGAAAGGCTCTGGGGATCAAATCCCTCTTACCTTTTGTAATCTTCCAGGTGCAACTTGGAGCTCTCTTAATTTTATGAGTAATAGCCACGTTATTAATTAGCTTGATATTCAGGTTTTTTCTTTTTATGCCAGTCCTGGGCTTGAACTCAGGGCTTGGGCACTGTCCTTGATCTTCTTTCCTTCACGGCTAATGCTTTACCACGTGAGCCACAGTGCCACTTACAGCCTTTGTAGTAGATCATTGGAGATGAGAATCCCATGGTCTTTCCTGGCCTGGCTGGCTTTGAACATGATCAGATCTCAGCTTCCTGAGTAGCTAGGATTCCAGGTGTGTGCCACTGGCACCTTGTTTCAGGGTATATTTTAAAAGCTATAATGCTTTCATGGAATTGATCAAACTGTGGAGCAGTTTAGGTCCTTTTGCCATGTCTACATAATATTGTATTTAACAAAAGAAAAGTAGACCTGTTTAATCTTCATAAGACAGAGAAAGTTATTGAGCTTTTATTGTTGTGTCAATGAGTTTGGTAATTTTGCCTTTGAATTTTCCATTCAAAAGTTTTACCTGATGCTTTTCTACATATGCATGGAAGAAAATTTAATGTAAGCAGGAGCATGATAGATTTGAAGTTGAGTTTTATATGTGAAGAGTTAAAAGGCTTCTTTTCTATGAACTGAATTAATATGTGGAAGCCCTAACTTCTGATGTGACTCTACTTGGAGCCTGTGAGAAAGTGACAAAGGTTAAATGAAGTCATCAAGGTGGCACTTTAATCAGATAGGACTGGCGCCCTTAAAGAAGAAGACAAGACCTCAGAGCTTACTCTCTACCAATGGATGAGGCACAGCAAACTAGTGGCTATCTTGAGGCCAGGAAGAATGCTCTCTTAGGAACCAAAATCAATTGGGAACTTGGTCTTGGAATTCTCAGCTGCCAGAGTTATGAGAAAATAAATTTCTGTGATTTAAACCACTCAGTTTGTGGTATTTGTTCTGGCAGCCTGAGCTAAGACAGGAGACTAACTTGGTTATGCTGTATTATGTTTAAAAAATGAATAGCAACTAGAGCTTGATTGGATGTTCACAATAAGTTGAGAGGTGTTTGGATAGGAAATGTAATCGCTACAGAGTTAAAAGTAGAACAGCAAACTCAAGGGGTGAAAACAATGTCCCTTCACATCCCTGAGAGCTGTTTGCCATTTACTGTACAATGAAGTGTTTGTGTATTCAAAAATTGAAAGCAAATGGATATCTACCGTTCTCATACAAAGTTACTCTGCTGAAAGGTAAGCAGAGGAATTCTTAGCTGTTGTAGAGCTTTCAATAAATCCTTTCAGAAAATGAACTACAATAACAGACCCAAAGTTGAGATAGCCATTTTAAGCCTTAAAATGAAAGCTAAAATTAAATCGAATAGCACTCTTTCATTTTACTTGTCACAATATAGAAATCAATACAAAAGCAGGTTATAAGAGATTATAACAAGCCAAATCCACAACACTTTTGCTTTTTTGAGAGAGAGAGAGAGAGAGAGAGAGAGAGAGAGAGAGAGAGAGAGAGAGAGAGAGAGAGAGAGAGAGAGAGAGAGGGTGTGTGGGTGTGAATCTACTCAAGATGAGATATAATGGGAATTAACTCCTAATCACTATAATGCCAATGATAACAGCTTATACTATAAGATGTATGCCAACTTCCAAGCACTGCCTTAATCACTACATGTCTGAATTCATGTACTCCTCACAAATTTTCTGAAGCTTATTGCCATATTATAGATGAGAGACCTGTCCCAGAGAAGTTATATGGGTTGTCTGAAGTTATGAGTGGCAAAAGGGGGCAGACCAGACTCTGGAGTCTAAGCTCTTAGCTCTCACACTATTAAGTCTACAACAGAAGTACTATAAGATTTGTAATTTTGAACAGTTTAAAAATTCTTGGTCTCCACTGAATGTTTTAGAAATGGTGGCACTTTCCAGGCCCTTGGCTTAAAGCTCTGTCAGTTTACACGATGTAATGGTTTTCCATTACATAAATTATTGCTCTGTTGGTGAGCATGTCTGTCAGTGAGGGGTGGGTCCCACAATGATTTAATTCTGGCGTTCTTCAGAGACTTGTCACTCACTCTCTTTCAGAGGCAAGGCCCGTTCTTAGATGCTAAATGCCTGTGTTCTCAGTGCAGCCATTCAGTTGTCCTGTCTGGGCTGCCCCAGCAAGGTAGGCTTTCAGAAGCAGATGTACGCCCTCCTTCCTGGTAGTCCTTCTTCCTCCCTGGGGAGGGTGGCTCTTGTGCTCTCATGCCATACCCACAAAGCCACAAAGGGATGAATAAGTGTGGAAAAGGCCCTGAGCTGAAGAAAGGCCCCAGGAAAGAGATGTTTGAGTTTCTTCTAGACTTACAGAAATCACATTTCCAAAGGATAAGCTCTTGTTTTAATTCAACTTATTGTGGATTAATAAAGTTACTTCCAGGCAGCAGTATATCTTAAACTTGTAATGATGTGACTATTTTCAGTTTATGCAGTTTATGCAAACGTTACTCTTTTTCAATTATTTAGTGTTCAAAGGAATTTAAAGTCCTTCCCCCCCACCCCCAAATTACCTTTATACCTTTGAACCTTTTTGTATAAGAGTACATGAGTAATAATGAGCAAAGATGAAAGATTTTTCACATTTTCATGTATTAATTAAAAGTCAGAAGTTGTTATCCAATAAATTATCCTGAAAGGTGTCTTCAATGTGCTTCTAAGAGTTTCTATTTGGTATGTGATGAAGACACATGTTTCAGTGTCTCAGAATTTCTCTTTAGAAGAATACCAGCGTCTGTGCTTATGTTGGCTGGGTGGTGCTCACTTCTTCACTAATGGATCTGGCTGCATTATTCATTAAAGGTCACGTAAGCTGAAAGCCAGCCAGGGAGGGCTGTGGTGGTGTGAGGATCTCTTCTTAGTGCTGGAGATGAAGTCTACGACAGAAACAAATTCCTGTTGGGGGAATCTTGAGTTCTCATAAAGGAAGTGAGAAAATAAGCTAAGCAAACAAAATATTTAGTACATACGTGGTGATTAGTGCTGAGTAGAAAAAGCAGTAAAGGGATTTAGGTTTTAAATAGCATGGTCTAGAAAGACCTCATTGAGAAACCAAACACAAGGAGGGAAATGCTTGATGGGGATTCAAGGACTTTGCAGACAGATCTCATGGTCCCAGGTATCTTATGGTCCTACAGGCACACAGGAACAGTGTGTGCTGGAACCATGAGATACCTGAGCCTGTGTGAGACCGGAGCCGGAGAAAGGGATTGGAGAAGGAGATTTGGCACCCGTGAGGCCACTGGCATCACCGACATAATCACTGTGACTCCTTGATCTTTCTAGGTAGTTCATGTAATTCTCACTTAGAAGTGGTTCTATGAAGTATGCTTAGTTATGCCATTTACTCTTATGTATCCAGTCAAGAAATGTTTGCAATACCTGCTACCTGTTGGGCAGGCTACTAGTCTGAGAATACATGTGATTAAACAGATACTCTTCTAATTAGCTCAGTAGTTGGAGGAGCCAGGTGGAGAGGAGTCTGAGCAGATCCTCACAATGCAAATTCTTTACTCACATCTCAGCAGAGCTGCACTGGTTTCTGTGATAATTTGCATGTGTTGTGCTGTGCTGTATGGTGGATATCCTTTTTTTTTTTTTTTTTTTGGCCAGTCCTGGGCCTTGGACTCAGGGCCTGAGCACTGTCCCTGGCTGCTTTTTGCTCAAGGCTAGCACTCTGCCACCTGAGCCACAGCACCCCTTCTGGCCGTTTTCTATATATGTGGTGCTGGGGAATCAAACTGAGAGCTTCATGTGTAGGAGGCAAGCACTCTTGCCACTAGGCCATATTCCCAGCTCCGGTGGATATCCTTTTACACGTCTATCCTCTGCCAAATTGTGAGATCTGTAGAACAGAGTCCAGATCTCAGCAATTTTTACATTTTTCTCTGCTCCCCACATTTGATCTGTCATGCCACAGGTGTTAAAATGTCACTTAGCTTGATTTGATCGGAGACTTAACAGGAAGCTCCGTGGATGTGCTGTAAAGTAACAACCCTGCCTTGGCCTTGGGAAAAAATAAAGAATGCAGGCATGAGGCTGGTCTTGGGAGGTTCCCGCATGAGTCGAGCAGCAGATAAGGTTGCTGGCATTGCTGAGGGTCCATATAAGAGTTGTGAAACCACATGGGAAACTACCGTGAAGCCAGGGCAGCATGCTTCAGAGTCCTACAAGCTTTGAGTAGAGCAGGAGTTTAGCATATTTTGGAAAAAGTCAACCTTATTGAACTCTGTTGGGTGGTTTATAGTCTCAAGTGTGAAACAGGAAATAGAGAAGCAAGGAGAACTTTTCAGAAGAATGACAGATACTAAAGGAAGATGCTAAAAGCAGGATTTATCTCAAAGTGTCATGTGCACATGTAAGATGTATGGAGGTTCAGAATGTCTGGGGAGGAAAGGGCTGATAAAGGTAAAAGCAACCTGGGGAGTGGAGGGAAATGTGGGGGCTAGGTAGCAATAGAACGACTAGAATGGCTCCAGGACACAGGCAAGCATGTCTTTGAAGAAAATAAGGGAAGGCAGAAGTATGGAGGTGAAATGAATTGGAGATTAAAAGTAGAAGATTAAGAATTACAGCAGCAGATGGTGGGCTCGGTGTTTTTCTCTTTTGTATTTTCAAACTGATTTTGATGACACGTGTTTTCTTTCTTTCCAGAGAGTGTACACAAAATTCACTGGCTTATACTTTTTTTTTTCTGATCTTACAAGAGGAAATAAATTGAAAATGATGCTCAGTTTTGAGGTCTGAGTGACCTCCACGCTCAAAGGAGCTTTGCCGTTGAGTCTTGGCTTCTAGCGAGCCATGAAGCTGACCATAAACCTTCCTGTTTCTTTGGTGCACAGAGATGGAACCCAGGGCCTACTGCATACTAAGCACATGTGCGACCACTGAGCTATCCTTTATCCCCTTTCTTTACTCTTACCAGGAGTTCTCAGAACTGCCAGAGATAAAAGAATCACTGAGAACGGTATGAAAGCCCCATGTATCTTCTTTGTATAGTAGCTGGGGAAAGGATGCCACAAGCACCTTCCAAGTCTTTTGTATTTTACTATACCCTGAATTTTAAACATACACTTACTTGTGGGATGTAAGTGGTCTGGTTTGTGACTAAGAAGGTTATTTAGTCTTCACTTGAAGCAGCAGGTGTCTTATGAGTGTACTAACAGGCAGGTACTGACAGCAAGGCCCGAGACACTGTGCTTCTGTTATTCAAAGTCACCATGAGAACCTTGCTTTGTAGGATGTTCTTGTTTTCTGTCAAACTACTGCTGTCTTAAGATTCCCTGTGTTTCTATTTTGACTCACCTGTGTGGCTGTGAGTTTGTAATGTAAAGTTACCCTTAGAAACTAAGCAAGTGGGCTGGGGATATGGCCTAGTGGCAAGAGCGCTTGTCTCGTATACTTGAAGCCCTGGGTTCGATTCCCCAGCACCACATATACAGAAAATGGCCAGAAGTGGCGCTGTGACTCAAGTGGCAGAGTGCTAGCCTTGAGCAAAAAGAAGCCAGGGACAGTGGTCACGCCCTGAGTCCAAAGCCCAGGCAAAAAAAAAAAACAAAAAAACAAAAAACTGAGTAGATTAAAATATTCATTCACAGAACTGCATTTTACAGGAAAAACTTAACCCCGCCCCCCCCCCCCCCCAAAAAAAAAAGAAACTAAGCAAGTGGAGATGGTTATAGAATACAGTTTCTTAAATCCTTCTGGTAACATATTGTGGCAAATGCAAGAATGTGGAATATTGAGATTATACTTACTATATGTGAATGTAGTATGCAAATTGAAATTCTTTCCTGCAAAGTAATTCACTCACTTAACAGTTTCTTAACATCAGAATTTAAAACTTTTGCTTTTTAATATATTATACACATTTGTTTACATATGTAGAAACGTCAATAGGCAACTAGTTAGTTGCATTTTCTTCTGCTTTTTGACAGGTATTATGCCTATTTAGTGAATTTTTGTTTTGTTGAGATGAAGTCTCACTATATAAAGATATATGAATATGTAGATCAGTCAGCCTTTAAACTCCTATGATTTTCCTACCTCAGTTTCCTGAGTGCTGGAATTCCAGGAAGGTACTAACGCACTCATCAAATTCTTTTTTTTTTTTTTTAGTAACATGGTTTTAAATGACTATAATAGTTTATCATCCGAGTCTGATCATAGTCTGTTTCTGTTTTGATTTAAAAAAAAACGCAGACTGGGAAATTTATAAGTAATAGAAATTGATTTGCCTCACAAACTGGAGGTTAGAAAGTTCCAAGAGCATGGTGTTAGCAATGTCCATGGCACAAGGCAGAAGAACTCAAGAACTGGAAAGAACAAAAAGGCAAGAAGGTGTAGAATTCACTTTCACAAGTCCAGTCACTCAGTAACATACCCATTCCTGACAATAGCATTCATTTATTCCTAAGGGCAGGGCTCCTATGACCTAACTGTTTCTTATTGGGTCCTACCTCTGAGCATTCTTATACTGGGGACTGAGTTTTCAATAAGTCATCCAAACATAGCAGCTGTGATTTGTTTGTTTGGATAGTTTTAAATTAAGATGATTTCCAGTTTTATTTCCCCATTATATTAAACAACTCTACACAGAAGAACTTTGAATGTAGGTACAAAGAACAAGTCTGATAAGTTCCTGGATACATTCCTGTAGATGGACTCAGAGGGTGTGGGTATTGTTAAGACTCCTGGTACACATTGCCAAGTTGCCCTTTAAAAACAGCATGCAAGTCTGTGCTTCTACTCTGCGTATGTAAGGGTGTTTTCCAGATCTCTTGCCAGTATCTTGGTATTTGTAGCACCCTTTCCAAAGTAACAGGTTATCTTATTTTAATTTGTTTATGCTTGGCTCTGAAATATTTATTGAATACAAGTAGATTCAATTGTACTAGTGCTAGGGTATTGCAGTGAATAGAGACATACAAGAGCCCCTCAAAAGTTTCATCATGATGAGGGAGACAGCGATATATGAATAAATCCAGTGGTAGCTTCTAAAAAGAGAAAAGATCCTGGTAAACAGAGAAGAATGCATGAAACATTTGGTTAGGAGATAAAATTGAGTGGCCAGGGCAGGGAGCTGGCCTTGCTGGAGCAAACAGCACGAGTAAAGACCTGGAAGTATAGTTTGAGAAGTAGCCTTCAGAGCCAGGAGGAAGTAGGAAAACTGGAACAAGGAGATGAGATCGGCAAGGAATTCAGCTTTGTACTTGAATGACTTCATTTTTTTTTTTTTTTTTTTTTTGCCAGTCCTGGGGCTTGGAGTCAAGGCCTGAGCACTGTCCCTGGCTTCTCTTTGCTCAAGGATAACACTCTACCACTTGAGCCACAGTGCTATTTCCGGCTTTTTTGTTTGTTGTTTATATGTAGTGCTGAGGAACCAAACCCAGTGTTTCATGCATGCAAGGCAAGAACTCTACTGCTAAGCCCCTGACTGCAATATTGACAGGGTCACTCTGATACCTGTGTTGAGAATAGGTAGAATGTGAGCTTGAGATGTGACAGAGGAGGGTGGGGATATGGCCTAGTGGCAAGAGTGCCTGACTAGTATACATGAGGCCCTGGGTTCAATTCCCCAGCACCACATATACAGAAAATGGCCAGAAATAGCACTGTGGCTCAAGTGGCAGAGTGCTATCCTTGAGCAAAGAGAAGCCAGGGGCAGTGCTCAGGCCCTGAGTCCAAGGCCCAGGACTGGGAAAAAAAAAAAAAAGAAAAGAAATCACGAGATGTGACAGAGGGATATTGCTCCAATCACAGCCAGAGATGATGGTTTCTCCTACCATCTTAGACTACAGGAAGACTCTAGGCAGGTACAAAGGTAAAACAAGCAGGATTTGCTTACATTGGTTAATGAGTGAGAGCAAAGACCAGAGAGGAGCCACATTCCGTGTGACCAATGGATGGTGTTTTTTGATGAGAAAGACTGATGGAGATATTAATGTTGGAAGGGGAAAGGAGCGATATAGGAACTCAGTTGAGATTAATGATAGATTTATAACAAATTAATGGAGTAGGACGCCAAGAATGCATAGGAATGTAGGAATATGGAATTCAGTAACATATAGTTAGTTGATAGGTAAAGTAATATATAAAGTATATGTAAAGCATCTGATATGTAAAGTAATATATAGCTGATACATAAAGCCACCAAAGTGGATGAAGCTACTAAAATAGTACTTATATAAAAAGGAGGTCATGGGTACCCTGAGGTACTTCTAAGCTTAAGGAAGTGGAGAGGTGAGGAGAAATCACAAAAGACCAAGAAAGAACAGCCAGGGAATGTAGGAAATGAAGGCCAAGAGCAGCAACCTCGTGGCTTTTCATGGAGAAAATAAGATCCACGGCAATCAATTACTTCTAGGAGCAGTTAGGGAAATTAAGAGCACAATTTTCAGCAAACCACAGAAAACCCCACCAATGCTCAGTAGGAAGCCTAGAGGTAGGCCGCCCTACCATTTGTGGTGATTGAGTAATGTCATCTTCCTGCTTTCCCTCCTTCCACTCCTGCTGCCTCAACATGTAGGCTTTTCTCAGTGACAAAAATCAGTTAAAATATGGTCGCCAAGAGTTCCACACCCCAACACATTCCTCCAGTTCAGAGATTAGAAGCCAAGGATCGTGTTCCTGAGTTCAAGCTTTCTTCCTGACATGCCTTTCTACATTTATCAGGGAGAAAAAATCTTTCTCAGCAGCTTACCCCCTGGCACTCTTATTTGTAATATGTCTCATTGGTACAGGCCGGACCACGTGGATACATTTAACAGCAAGAGAGGTTGGGATACAAGTATCTTAACAGCTGTCTATATATGAGCCACAGCAATGGAGATGGGGATTAGAAATGACAGTTGGGTAGTGGTGAAGGGTGTTAGGCACAATAAGGTTACATTTAAAATTTTTTTTTGCTTATTTTGTTTTGCTTTTATATTTTGGGATATATAAATATTTGTTCTTGGTTTTATTATATGCCTTTTCATTTTTGTATATGGTAATGATGATGATGATTTTGCTGGGCCTGGAACTTGAACTGTGTGCCTAGGTACTATCCCTAAGCTTTTGTGCCCAAGTAGCTCTCTACTACTTGAGCCATAGCTCCTCTTTCAGCATTTTGGTGGTTACTTGAAGATAAAAGACTCATGGGCTTTCCTGTCCACACTGGCTTTGAACTGTGATCCTCAGGTCTCTGCCTCCTGAGTAGTTAGGACTGTAGATGTAAGCTACTGGTGCCCAGCAATTTTTAATTTTTTAATCATGCTGTTAGATTATGTTGTTGCCTCTAGTTTTTCCTGTTTCTATGCATAACAAGAGCTTTCTACACACAAAAGGAGCCATCCTTGTAAAAATCTAGGTGAAAAACAGACTTCAATAACTGCTTTTTCTGTTTTTATATTAAATCTGTTTTTTAAATCGATGTTTAAAAGCAGCTGTATAAAGGAGCTGCCATTCATTAAGTTTTTTACTTTTTAATCCAACATAATGTATTTTGGTGAATGGTGAGAACTAGGAGGTAATATTTGCATGGTACTACTGTGCTGGTGTGTGGGTGCAGGGGCTTGAACCCAGGGTCTTGTGCACCAACCTGGCTTTCTTGCTCACAGCTGGTACTCTATCCCTTGAGTCACACTTCCAACTGGGCTTTTTGCTGTGTAATTGGAAAGAAAGCCTTCCAGATTTTTCTGCCCAGAGGGCCTTCAGACTGCAGTTTTCCAGGTCTATAGCTGGGATTACAGGAGTGAGCAACTAGGCCTAGTTCATTTCTTTCCTTTCTATGGCAGAAGGGTATTTTAAGTGGCGCTGTAGCTCAAGTGGTAGAGCACTAGCCTTGAGCTAAAGAGCTCAGGTATAGCGCCCAAGTCCAGAGTTCAAGCCCCACAACAGACCAAAAAAAAAAAAAAAGAATATTCTATTGTGTGAGGGCACCTTGATTATCTGTCTGCTTATAAATGCTTGGGTGCTTCTCACTTTTGGACTACTGTGAATAATGTTGCTATTAGCACATATATCCATTGAGTCTCTGCTTTCACTCCTGGGTATTCCCTGACATAGAGTGACTGGATCAAGTGTGTGTGTGTGTGTGTGTGTGTGTGTGTGTGTGTGTGTGTGTGTGTGTTGCCATGCTATTTTCCATAGTGACAACACTGTTTTACATTCCTACCAGCAGTGTACAGGGTTGCAATTTCTTCCTTGCCAACATTTGCTTATTTATTATTCTTTTAAAACTAGTCATCCAGTGGTTATCATGTATAGTTTTAATTTGCATTTCTCTTATGACTAGTGGTACTGAGAGTCTTTACATGTGTCTGTTGGCCATTTGTGTATCTTCACGGAAATGTCTGTTCCAGTCCTTGGCCCATTTTCAAATGGAACTGTTTGGGATTTTGTTACAATCTTTCGTGTGTGTGTGTGTGTGTGTGCGTGTGCGTGTGTGTGCGTGTGTGCGTGTGTGTAGGGGAGAGTAATGGAGTTTGAACTCAGAGCTTTGTGCTTGCTGGTTAGGTGCTCTACCTCTGATTCATGACTCCAGATTCCTCTCTCTTTGCTGGTTATGTTTGAGATAGAGTTTTGTAGTTTGTAGTTTCTAGGATGACAGACGTGCATCATTAGATACAGCTTTCCTATATTGAGATGGAGTCTTGTGGATTTTCTGCCCAGGCTGGCCTGGAACCACGATCCTCAGATCTTAGCCTCCTGAGCAGCTAGAATTGCAGGCATAGCCACCAGGTCTTGGCCAATTCTTCATTTTAAAACAATCAATTGTGCAGCGTGCTAGTAGCTCACACTTGTAATTCTAGCCACTCAGGAGGCTGAGATCTTAGGACTGCTGTTCCAAGCCAACCTGGACAGAAAAGTCCATCCATGAAACGCTTATCCTCAATCAGCATGGAAAAGAGCTGGAAGTGGAGTAGTAGCTTAAATGGTAGAGCACTAGTAGTGAGTAAAAGCTCAGAGACAGAACCCAAGCCCTAAGTTCAAGCCTCAAGACTAACCTTTCCCCTCCCCCACAAAAAAAATCAGGTGAAAAACTAACATCAGTGTATTTTGAAATCTTTTATTCCTTTGTTTAGTAATCTTTACATCTGTCTTTTTGCTAGTACTGGGGCTTGAGCTTGGAGCTTCATTTACTCCCTTGTTTTTTTTATTTATGTCTGGTACTCTACCATTTTAACCACACTTCCACTATAAGCTTTTTGCTGGTTAATTGAATGTAAGATTCTCTTGTATTGTCTGCATAGGCTGGTTTTGAACCTTGATTCTCATATTTTAGCCTCCTGTAGGTTGAAGATTAGTTGGTGCCTAGCTTCTTCACCTTACTGTTTTGATAAACTTACTCATAGGAACTCTGTGTATTTGTGTCTTTGTGAAATACTTTTTAATTGTAAAAAAGTTCCATTTTCTGTTTTCTTTTTTTTTCTTTCTTTTTTTTTTTTTTTTTGGCCAGTCCTGGGCCTTGGACTCAGGGCCTGAGCACTGTCCCTGGCTTCTTTTTGCTCAAGGCTAGCACTCTGCCACTTGAGCCACAGCGCCACTTCTGGCCGTTTTCTGTATATGTGGTGCTGGGGAATCGAACCCAGGGCCTCATGTATACGAGGCAAGCTCTCTTGCCACTAGGCCATATCCCCAGCCCTTCTGTTTTCTTTATAAGGAAAGTTTCAATATTATATATTATGTATACTATAAACAGTATATTAGGCTTATTTGAATGTTACTTATACAACAATCTTCTATTATGACTAATTACTTACAGTCAGATAAATTATTTTATTTTTGTTTTTTGGGTTTTTTTGCAGTCCTGGGGCTTGGGACTCAGGGCCTGAGCACTGTCCTCGGCTTCTTTTTGCTCAAGGCTAGCACACTACCACTTGAGCCACAGCGTCACTTCTGGCTTTTCCTGTATATGTGGTGCTGGGAATCGAACCCAGGGCTTCATGTATGTGAGGCAAGCACTCTTACCACTAGGCCATATTCCCAGCCCCAGGTACACTATTGTTAGAGCATTTGCCCTTAGAAGTAATTGCAAGTGAACCCGAGGCCTCTGCTTTGTGTATGTGCAATTTGTTTCTACCTTAACTAATACTATTTTTATTGCATTGAGTAGATTTAATTTGATAATTCTTACAGTTAATTACTATGAAGGTCACTTTATATAGTTGTCTTTAAAGAGCCCAAGATATAATTATAGCTATAAACATGTTCTTGTCTTTATTTTAATTATTTAGCATTTTATTTTCCTCACTCTCATAGTGAATGGCTCTTCCACTTGTATGCCTTATTAATGGTCTGTGTTAACAAACTGACCTCGGCGGTCTGGTTTCCCTCATCTGGTTAGAATTCCCACCCATGAGCCCTGGCAGGTGTGCAGCCTTCTACCAACAGCATCTACCACAGGCTCTTTACTTGACCAGTTCTGCTCTAGACTGCCATGTGATCAAGTTCTCACACAAATGCTAAGAAGGCTGTGGTGCTTCCTTCCCCACCTGCCCACTATCCACATTTTTACTAGGAGTTCTGTTTCTCCTGCCAACACTGTCGAGGTCAGGCGAGTTGCTAGTAGGACACAGTTGAGTTTTGTGGTGATACATGCAGTTAGTTACCTTGCTGGGAAAGCAAGTGAATGCTTTGGGGGACTCATGTTTTTATGTGTTTATTTGAATTTCTTCCTCAGAATTTTATCAGATGTAAAGAGCAGCAGGTCATTTTTTTTTGGGGGGGGGGGCAATGCTGAGGCTTCTGAGAAATGTGTTGAAGCTGAACACCATTTTCTCATTAGTATTTCAGAGATGAGGAATTGCTTTGGCTAGGAGATGATTAGCAGCCCTAGGGATTGCTCTGATTTCTTTGAAGGTGTTTCCCAAGCCATTTGGGAGTGGCCTTCTTTTTTTACAGGCCATTCCTTAATGAATGGAGGAGGCCAAGCCCTGGGTACCTGGGAAGGTGTTGGAAGCTTTCTCCTGCAAAACAAACCCTTTCATAGGAATGTTGGGACAAAGGAGTCCCATTCAGGAGTCCATTCTTTAACCTTCATTTCCAGCCCTGGGAATCATTTTCGGTGTGTTATCTTGAAGATTGCCCTATAGTAAAAGTTACTGCCTTCATAATAGCCATAATAGCAATATAAAAGTATCACTTAAGGCATGTACTCTCTCTTTTTTGAAAATGTGGTTAAGAAGAGTTGCAGCTGACAAATCTGAGGAAAGTGATTATTGAAATATATGAGTCCACTTTATAGTTTCTTGGTTTTTGTCTGTTTTGTCTTATTTTTTTTGGCCTCATTAACTTTAGTATTTATTAATTTTAATGATAAAAGCAGGCTCATTCTCCAAAGAAAATGTCATGCCATGTAATAAGTATTAATGAAATATGAAGGAAATTTTCTTTGCCCTTTCTCTTCTCCTTTCCAATTAATTTCACTCTGCTGTACCCTGAGAATCCTATAAGACTCCTGGTCCTAAAGGCTCCTTGAATTTTCAATATGCAATTCAGGATAAACTTTTTTTTAATGTTTTTTTTTTTTCTTTTAGAGGAGTCAGGTAAAAATGGAATTTTATTTCTGTTAACTTTATTTTTGGCTATCTATCCTCAGCTAGTTAATTGAAATCCCATTTGGGGATTCAGTGAAAATTCTGAGTGACTTCTGCTGTGTAATTTGACTGTATTCATTCATTTTTCCTTATGTGTGTGTGTACTGGTCTTGGGGCTTGAACTCAGGACCTGAGCATTGTCCTTGTGCTTTTGTGCTCAAGGATACCACCTGAGCCACAGCTTCACTACTGGCCCTTTTGGGTAGTTAATTAGAGATAAGAGTATCACATACATTTTCTGCTCAGGCATTTTTTTTTTTTTTTTTTGGCCAGTCCTGGGCTTTGGACTCAGGGCCTGAGCACTGTCCCTGGCTTCCTTTTGCTCAAGGCTAGCACTCTGCCACTTGAGCCACAGCGCCCCTTCTGGCCATTTTCCATATATGTGGTGCTGGGGAATCGAACCGAGAGCTTCATGTGTAGGAGGCAAGCACTCTTGCCACTAGGCCATATTCCCAGCCCTGCTCAGGCATTCTTTGAGCTATGATCCTCAGATCTTAGCCTCCTGATTAGCTAAAGATTACAGGCATGAGCAGTCGGTATCTGGCTACTTTTCACTTTTTATGGCCATCACTGCCTCCTTTCTCTCTCTCCTCTGTTTCTTTCATTTTTCTTCTCTCTCTCATTTTCTCCCCCTCCCTCCCTCTTTGTTCTCCCACTCCTCCTCTTTGTCTCTCTTTTTATTCTTGGTGCCAGTAGTGGGGCTTGAACTCAAGGCTGATATTTTATCACTTGAGTATTATCTCCGCTTCTGGTCTTTTGGTGGCTAATTGGAGGTAAAAGTCTCATGGACTTTTCCTGCCTGGGCTATCTTTCACCTGTGATCCTTAGAGCTCAGTATCCTGAGTAGCTAGGATTACAGGTGTAAACCACCAGCATCTGGCTTTCCTCCTCATTTGCTATCTTCCTTGCTCTCTTTTTACTCCCTTCTCTCCTTTTCTTTCTCTCCCTTTTTCTTGCTCCAACACTGATCTTAACAAGTCTTAACTGTATCATATGATATTGTTAAATGGAGGCATTAAATTGTTCTGCATATCACTAGAAACTTGACATAACAGAAACTTTATCTGCACTGAACAGCTTCATTTTTCTCTCCACGGCCTCTGAAAAGCATCATTTTATGGTTTGGTTGTATAAAATAGGATAATACTAACATTGTCCCTGGCTTTATACGATCTGTCTTTCCATTGGATTTTTAGTTTTCCAAGGCATTCTTTGCTATGCTTTGTTGTTGTTGCTGTGGTGGTGGTGGTGGTGGTGGTAGTGGTGGTGCAGATGCACAGTTAGCATCCTTAGGTTTCCCAAGGGGATTCTCTTGCACTGGCCCATTAATGAAGCACAAGCACCACCTACCTTTGCACAGCTACTGCACAAGGCCGGGTGCCAAGGTTAGTTCTTCCAGATTTTCCCCAGGCAGCAGATGGTTATACTTATTAGAATCAAAACAAATCTGTTGTCTATGTGTGAGTGTATGCTAAATGTATGAGCTTAAAATAAATGACTAAGGCCTCTATGAGTAGATCATAACATCTTTACCATCTACACATGGCATGAGTTACATGGCTGGATGTGACGTAGTCACTTTTTCAAAGCTCTAAGCTAGGGAAGTCCTACGCTCATTTCACTTTAAGAATTATGTTCAGATTACTGCAGACTTTCATTATGCCCAGTAGTACCATGTGTTTTTTGTTTCACTTTTTCTATTTTGCTGAGAGCATGTGTGTTCTGTTTATCTATATACAGAACTCCACTATATAGCTTTTAGATCAACTTAAAATGTGTGTGTGTGTATGTGAGCACGTGTGTGTGCATGCATGCACGTTTAGGCTGCTACTGGGCGTGAGCTCAGGTCCTTGTGCTTTTTTCTTGGCTTTTTTGTTCAAAGCTTACCACTTGAGCTATGCTTCTACTTCTGACTTTTTGCTGGTTAACTGCAATTAAGAGTCTCATAGACTTTTCCAGCTGGGTGGACTTAGAACTCAAATCCTCAGATTTCAGCCTCCTGAGTAGCTAGGATTACAGGCATGAGCCACTGGAGCCCAGCTCAACCTTACTATTCAGTTTAACATTAGGACTGCTGTTGAAACAATTAAGTGTCTTTTCTATGTGCTCAGCATGTGAACCATTCTTCTCCTAAGAGCTTTCTCCTGGCAAGAGGGAAAGCCTAGATTTCATCTTACCCACCTACAAGTCTTTCACTGATGTGCTGCTTTTCTGTGGCACAGTAGAAGGAATGCCAGGACCCATTGTCACCAGTTAAGTGGCCCAAGTGATCCATTTAAGTAGTTTGGTTTCTCTCCGGTAAACTGGGATAATAGTTGTAATATACAGCAAAGATTATTCTCAACATCAAATAGCTAGGTGGGAGTTTGGCATGGTGGTGTACAGCTGTGTAGCCTCAGCATTTAGGAGGCTGAGATAGGAAGATCTCTTGAGCCCAGGAGCCAGAGACCGAGCTGGACAATAAAGCAAGAGTCTGTCTTTAAATTCTTTTTTGGGCTGGGTGCTGGTGGCTCATACCTGTAATCCTATCTACTTAAGAGGCTGAGATCTGAGTATTGTGGTTCAAAGCCATCCTGGGTGGGAAAAGTCACTGACAGTCTTATCTCCAATTCACTAGCAGAAAACTGGAACTGGAGCTGTGGCTCAAAGTGGTAAAACTCTAGCCTTGAGTAAAAAGAGCTTAAGGACTGTGCCCAAGCCCTAAGTCCCACAACCAACCAAAACAAAAACAAAACATAAAAACAACACAGTTACTCTGGGGTTTCAATAGGTATTTACTACCTTCAGAATTTATGAAGAATAACAATGGATCTGGAAGACTAGTGAGGACCAGTGGTCATCAGACAATGCTGTGTTGAGGTTGGTGAATGTACTTCTGGACCAGGCTATGTGTTGGAATCAGCTGTGGTACAAATTCTCTAATAATTGTGAGGCCTGTGGAGATAGGTCTGCAAACCTATGATGCTTTCTGAACAGCTGCATGATGCAGGCCTTTCTGAAGAGGTGAGGCATTTTTAGAACCTTTGCCCTGACTACATTGTTGTGGTTGTTTGGAAAACTGGATGGCTTACTCTCTTCACCAGGATCCTATTTTCTCATGGTGGCTCAGGGTGTTTCTGCTAATGGGTAAATTTATATTCTAAAACCAAAAAATGTGTTTTTCAGCTGAGCACTGGTGGCTCATGCCTGTAATCCTAGCTATTCAGGAGGCTGACAGTTGAGGATCAAAGTTTGAAGCCAGTCCTGGCAGGAAAGTCCGTGAGACTCTTATCTCCAATTAATCACAGACAAAGCTGGAAGTGGTGCTATGGCTTAAGTGGTAGAGCACTAGCTATGAGCAAAAGGAGCCTAGCGACAGTGCACAGGCCGAGTTCAAGTCTCAGGACGAACAAAAAAATGTGTTTTTTCTCTTCCACTAAAAGCTAGTAAAACTGGTGGTGAGTGTAAATAGTGGGTCAAATGGGTCTTGGAATATTAAGTGTCATCTGAATAGCTGCTATTATGAAGGATGTGAAGATTTCTCTACATCTAATTAATAGTGAGAAATGTCGAATTAGTGTGTAAAAAGGGATTAAGTTTAATGCTTCAGTGCACACGACAGAACATACCAAGATTGCCATTTGCTCTTTTTTTATTTTTTTGCATACCTCACTTTATTACACTCTTTAGTGTCATTTATTCTTGACACTAAGAGAAATCCGGCATTCTTCCTGGGGCCTTCATGACTAGTCAATAGGCTGAGGAAGCAAGGATGTGGCAGGTGGGGCCCATTGTGGTCCTGTGGTCCTGTGATCCTCACTGGTGCTTCTGAAATGTAGTTCATAGCTTTAATCATCTTGGGTATCTGGTGAAAATGTAGGTTGTGATTCAATAGATGTAGGTTGGAGCTCATATGAGTAGGGAGGATTAAGCAGAGACTCATCTACTAACACTCTAGTCACTGGGTTGGGACAAGCACTCTTGCCACTAGGCCATATCCCCAGCCCCAGTCACTGGGTTGGGAACAGAGGTATGGATGGAAGGAAGGCTATTTCAGTCTGCAAGAGGGTGTAAGGGAAGAATGCCCTGGAGAAAGGCAAGTGAGTATATGTGTGTGTGGCTGGAGGCATAACATAAAGGGGTAGAAGTTGGTAGGAATCAATGCTAAGATTTCCTTTAAAACTAGATAGTAAGAAGATGTATCCTTTTGTAGATAATGTGAAATCCCTAATTTTAGCTTGAATGAGGACCTTCTTGGGTGGTCAGTGTGATAGAGTTAGAAGGGAGCTACTACAGTGGGCTAGCTGTCAAGCAAGATGTAAGGAGTAAGGATCTGTATTGAGAGAGGAAGAAGTCTGGAAAGAAGTGATAGGTACATGCTGATGTCAGAAAACTATGTTGGCTGGAGATAGGGCACCTTGATGTGGATGGCTTCAGAGGCTGCATTTATGGAGCCTGAACTCCTCTTTCTCTATTTACATTAGATTTTTATTATTGAAAACACTAGGACAAGGAACTGAGCATAACATTCTGGCAGAATTACTTAGTAAAATGTGACCGTATCACTTTTATCAAAGGTCTTCGCACCCTCCCCCAACCCCCACCTCTTAATATTCTTCCATTATGTGATATTAGCAACTTCCAAAGACTTAGTGCCACATTATATAGAGATGGAGGGGGTAGGGGGAGAGGGAAGAAAACACATTTCTGATGAAGGAAAATTAGAGCTATAATTAGCATTAATAAGCAAGGAGGGTATCTCTGTAAGTAGGAAAACACTCAAAAACATGAATGGTGTGGGGTTTTAGAAGGAAGGTAAGCCGGCAGTGAGTCTTTGAGATTGATTCAAGTAGGGAGGAGGGCTAAGAATTGGACTATGGAGGTGCACATGTGAGGTAGTAGGCATGAGCCTACTAGATCTTTCAAACCACATCCTAGGAGAAGAAATACGTACTTTTTGTGGGTAGATGGAAACTTGCTGAGTGAGTGTTAGAAATTTTGAGGGGTGAATTGAGTAGGAAAAAAGAATACCAATATTGTAGTGCCACCTGGTGTTGACAAGTGTGAATTTTTGCAAGTGAGTTTTTCTCATATTGAATTTTTCTTTGTTTCCATCCCTTTTAAATGACCACTGATTTCTTTTCACATGGTAGCTTAGTGTATGCATGGTGGGGGAGGGGGAGGGGGAGGGGGAGGATGTCACGCACTTATGTATGAGCAATATAAGTAGTTCTCAGAGAGAAATTTGTTTCTGCTTTGTGTTCTACTTGAGTGATGTCTGAGTTAATTACCTCAGGTTGCAAGGTTAGAGCCACACTTCTCTTAGCCTAATTGCTTCATCTTGTGTTTTCTTTTGGCTCTATAAATTCAGAATCAATAAGTGTGTAAATTTTCATATTTCATCATCTTCAGTGTTCTAAGTAATTTTCATTCTGACAACTCTATTAGTGCAGAATATCGAGTTTACAACCTTAAAGCATCAGCTTGCAAAATGGATAGACGTAGAAATCTGTTTTTCTTTTCTTTCTTTTAACCCCAAGGAAAGCCCACTTCTTTGATAACTGCACAGCCATCCTGGGTGAATTTGCCTAGACCACTTCCTAAGTCCAAAGCATCTTTGAAAAGTTCTTCACTACGGAGGTCAGGAAGCACCCCTTCTGTTGCCAGCACCCGCAGTGATCTGAGCACCTACAGCAATCATTGTAAGTCAGTCTCATGTCAGACTCTGGGAGCTGTTGAAACTGTAGTTTAGAAGAAAAAATAATGTTCTGCAGATAATTAGTGAAATTTTTTGTTTCTGATTTAGGAAAAAAATTTGCACACAGCTTGTTGGGAAATTTGCTCAAAAAGTTTGTCAAGGGAACAAATGTGTTTACAAAATCTCTTTTTGATGTATGTGCTGTGAAACACTGAAATAATTATATATTGACAGAACCTGTTTTTTATTTTATTTTTTGCATGAAGTACCCTGAAGAGCATTATGTGAATTGGCAATGCTTTTCAGGTTTAACAAAAGAAAAGTAATTAGGGTGCTCTCAGAACCCAACTAGAAATCCAGAAAAAGATTCCTGCAGTTTTACTTTGTGAAAAGACTATCTCTGAGTTGTGAGCTATACGATCTTTTACCTTGCACTCAATGTAATATTAAATCTTGGCCTTATTGTGAACAATGTAAGCTCAGGGGAATGTTTTTAAGCTTTATGTTATAGTAAATTCTGTCTTGTGTGTAAAAAGTGGGTGAATGAATGAAGCTATCCTTCCCTTTCATTCAGAATGTGTTTGGGCTGAATTTTCATTTCCTTTATAAATGTTCTCAGAAAACAAGCCATGAGTTAATTCAAACAATTTTAGAGTGACTGCTGTGCATGATAGGTGCAGCAAGGGATAAAGACATAACCAAAATGGTGATAGTCCATAGCTGGTGGATGAGTAGAATTCCACTGTGCATATATACTATATTTTCTTGATCTCTTTGTTCTTTGAGGGGCAGCTGGGCTGATTCCATATCTTTGCTATGGTGAATACTGCTGCAGTGAACATGGTTGTCCTGGTGGTTTTACTGTAGCCTTGTTTGTGCTCTGTTGGATAAATTGTATTAAATGAAGTAAGCCAGACCTTAACAACAGGTAACAACAGTTGCATGGTTCCCTCATTTGTGGTAGATACAAATATGTCTATAAATCTATAAGTAAACATGCCGGTGGTAAGCAAGTGATTACAAATGACTTAACTGAAGTGTAATAGACTCTGATGGAGAGCTCAAATAGTGTAATTCTCTAGAAAGACAGATCAAAGCCCAACAAAATAACTACCAGGAAATGGGTACTTGCAAGGGTGGCCTAGGGCCAAGAGGAGAGGAGTAGATGAATGAAACAGAGAGGGGAGAATACAGTCAGGAATTTATTGTATATACTAAAAAATTAAGAAACGTAAGAGAAGGGGTAGGCCAAAGGGGGGTGAAAATGGAGAAGGGATGACACAGATCAAGGTCCATTGTACTTTGTTAACTATTTCGTTAAATGACAAAACATGTAATACATATCCTAAAAAATTAAGAAAAGTGATGGAATGGGTGGGTTGGAAGGGGTAGATGTGAATGTTGAGAGGGGTGACATTGATTAGGATGCACTGTATTCATAAACCTCTTTGTTTGAATGATAATTCCTTTGTACAACTACTTAAAGATAATAAAAATAATTAAACATAGCTGAAAGATACTTACATGGGTGAGTAGAATACCAAGTAAAATAAGATAGAGTTATATGGGGATGACTGGAGAGTCAATCTCTGTTTCAAGGAGAGATTAATTTCTTTTGTTGAGAAATTGGGGACAAGGGAAAATAAAGGTTATTGAAAAACACAGGATTACCATGTATATATTGTTAAAATAATTTCTGTTAGTTGGGTTACATGGATATGAAGTTATTGCGGCTCAGAGACTATTGTTACTAAGTCCAAAATCACACAGCAAGTGTGTGAGAATGGCATATAAACAATAAAGCATCCAGGTAATGGTAGTTGATGAGCACATTTCTGGCAGATCATTTACAACCCCAGTAGCTGGACTTACAGGCAAGTAGGTAGCATGTACAGGTACTTTAGGAATCCCAGAATAGGTTACTTACAACTAAACAGGATTATAATCTGCCTGTTCTTGAAATTTTGAAGTGATGGCATACCCCAGCAGAGTGTGCATAAAACAGATAATATCTCTGTGAATCTGAAAAGGTAAGTCATGCATGGATTATTTTAAGGTCATTACTTGCCTAGCCTCCTTACTCCATTTCTTAAGTGTGAATTTTTAAAGCATACTGCCAAAACAGACAGTTATCAACATGCTCTCACATCCATGGCAATGAACTTTGTGACACTTGAAACAGTCCACATTCTACTGTGCTGGATGCAGCGTGTTTGCCTCACCAGCCATGTTGACTTGGCCACTGTTTGTATGTCAGTGTCTGACACTCTTCAGAACATTGTAAAATGCTTTTGTCCATTCCTTTTTTGTCTGTTAACAAAGAGACTTGCCATGCATACACAGAGTCTGTCTAGTAAACTCTGTGTCCCTGCTTGCAGATTAAGTATTCAGACTAGTGAGTCTTTTTTCTTAGTTTGATTTGCTAGCGGGTTTAATCTGTTTTGTGTAGTGAGCGACTTGGAGCTCCCCCCCTCCCATCCTAATTCACTAGAGCAAGCACGAGGAATATGGGCGTGAACATGGCTGCAGATTTTCCTGCTTGAGTTTGCTTTGATCCTTTTAAATGACTGTACCAGGAGGATTTCGCAGTTGTACAGAAATTGATATCTCTTCAAAAATCTTTATCAATTCTACACTTACCCCACCGGCTGGTTCAGAGAGGCAGTATGATGCTACTTTATTGACCTTGCTAGTCGTGGGATCCTACAGCCTGTGTATAATTCCTTTGTTAGCCACGTTTACTGGGAAAAGAAGTAGGTCGATGATTTCTGGTTTGGTTTTCTTTGTAAGCATGCTTAAATTTCTTAATAAATTGATCTGGGACATCTTGATGGTTAGTTTTAGAACTTGTAATGTATGGTAACTGTAGTATTTTTTTTTTCATGTTTATGCCTGTTTAGGATGCGAATGAATCTGTTTGGAAACAATTGTATTATATTTGTGTTAGGGGGCTATAATGAGAATTCAGTATTGTCAATGTTCTTGTAAGTGAAATTATTCTATTCTTGCTGAGTTGATGGTTTAATTTCCAGTTAAAAAGCAGCTTTTGTGTATCTAGCTTACAGTTGTACAAATACAGAAAGTACTTTCTTAGGATTAAAATGGAAACCTCACAGCTTTGATTATTTTCTTCACAATTATATGTGATACATTGTTTCTGTAAGTGTATAATGCCTGCATGTATGTTTTTAAAGAATAGCTTTAAAATATGAAAACATCACGCTGACATGAAATTTTGTGCTGGCTAAACGAATAATCACATTAGGAAATAGCTTAATTCTTTTTCTGACAAGTGTTTTGATCCTTACTGGCTTAAGCATTTAAATGCGTTTAAAGGGGCTTTGTCTGCCTGGTTCTTTGTGAGGTGATGCTGGTCCGTGGCATTGTTTAAGAACTTCTGAAATAGCCTAGTGTGCTTGTGAAATTAGCATATGTTTCATGGAAATAACATCCCAGGGTCACAAAATGACCAGAAGGAAGCTGTGGAAGACAAAAGATTTTTTCTCACTTGGGAAATTTTAGCAGTTTTTCTCTCTCTCTCTCACTCTCACTCTCTCTCTCTCTCTCTCTCTCTCTCTCTCTCTCTCTCTCTCTCAGTGTGCGCGTGCGTGTGTGCATGCTTTTCAGAATAGAAAAATTCAAAGTTAATAGTAATGATTCTCTTTGGATATTAGCATCAGCTATTTTCTGTGGTTTCAGCACCAAATACACTCATGTATGGAGATTAAGCATTATAGCCTTTTTCAAACCTAGCTATCTTATTGTCTGTTTTTTGGGTCAATAAATGGATGAAGACATGTGACATATTCTGGGTGGTCAAGGTTTACAGATCATTGTGCAATTCGGAAAGAGATTGGGGGATTGTAATTCTGCCACATTAGCAGGAATAGGAAGACTAGAGACTTCCTTCCTCCTCCACATTGGCCATGGAAACATGTTTATTTCTGAGAGGCAGATGGGATGGGGCAGTGAAAGGGATGCAAGCCAAATGTGTTTGCCCTGTCTTGGAAATAAAGAGACAAGAAGCAGAGGAATGGAACACTCTTTTTCCCTTCACCTGGTGCCATCCTGGGCTGAGACCTGTGAGACACAGAACACTCACCTCAGGCTCATCCCACTTTTCTACTAACTCATGTGGAGGTGGACAGTGCTCTCTTAGCCTCAGTCTTCCCATCTAATGAATCAAGTGCAGGCAGTGGGGATCAGCTCCAAGTGCCTCCCAATGGCAAATACCTCTGACCTCTTGCATTTTCTTCAATGCAATAAGAGTTCTTGATCATTTTGCTGGGGGGTGTTTTGAGTTGAAGTGATTTAAGCTGCTGCAAGGATGAGCCTCATTGGTCCTCAGGTCTCTTTTCTTACAGGAATAGCCAGTGGTCATGGTCAACAATGGTCAGTGGATAAGCTATACAGTGTTGACGATTTCTCAGTCTCTTCTAGCTTCAGAGGGAAAGCTTTGTGTTTGGTAATCATGCTGGCCAGTGGTGAGGATGGGATATGAGCAGTTTATACTGCCAACTGTACATCATTACAGGACATGTCAGTACCTATACTCTTCTCAATGGACAATTTAATAAGGAAATATGCGGGTCACTTTAGTGTTTTCCTGGGGTGTATATGAGACTTTCTTCTTTTTTTGTGGTGGTATTCACATTTGAACTTAGGACTCGTTTGCTAGGCAGGTGCTCTACCACTTGACCCATACCCTAAGCCATTTATTTTCCTAGTTACTTTGCCTGGGATGGCCTGGACCATGATCCTCCTTTAGAAGCTTGCTGTGTAACTGGAGTGACAGGTGTGTACATACCCTTACACGCAGCTGTTGGTTAAGATGAGGATCTTGTTAACTTTTTCCATGGACTAGCCTCAAATTGTCGTCCTCCTAATCCCCTCAGTAGTTGGGATCACAGACATGAGCCACGGGTGCCCATCATTTGGTTTTTGAAATTTGAAAGTTTGGACTTGGTAATAACTTGATTTTTTTAAGTCAGGTGGACAGATGGCCTGGCCCAAAGAGTAAGAAATGCACAAAACTGGTAAATGCTAGCTAGCACAAGTAGGATTCTAGAACCACAAGAAACCCTTTACTAGTACATTTTCTCTTCTGTTCAGATTTTTATAAGACAATAGCTTAATTTTCTTTTTAGATTTTTAAAAATCTGTCTTATTTCACTGACAACACATTTTGCCTGGTGAGATGAAAATAATGATTCCAGAGAATCTGTTATTGTAGCTTAATTGAGATGGTTGGGGAAAAACATTGGCATTATACATTTTTGGGAAATTTTAAACTACACATTAGAACTGGGACCTAGGTGGGTGGCCAGCTGTAGAATTCCAAGTATTGACTCAACTGTCTGTAGCATCTGACTGAGTGTGAATCTGGTCTCCGTGGGATTGAGTGCCATAATCAGTGGGACACCAAGTCAGTGTGGCAGATTTCCATACCTGCCACTCATATGTACAGTGGTGAAGCACACACACACACACACACACACACACACACACACACACACACACACACACACGGCTGTGGCCAAGCCAGGACCAGAGCTTGGATGTTGTAGAGCCCATCCCATTGTTCAGCACTGTTGGCTTTTTCTTATATTGTGTTATGGCCACTGGAAAGCTTATCAGCTGGGTATTATGATTGAATGAAGAATGGTTGAGATATCATCAAAGTTGCTGTCATGGTACGTACGAGCTACCATAAAGGGCAAGAAAAAGGGTTTCTAAGGTATCATGCTTTAGAACAATAGACATCATTCTAGTGGGGTTTGCTAAGAAGCAGTAGAGCATCTAGCATAGAGCCATTCTAGATCTGAGAGAGACATTTAAGGATTGGGTCATAAAAGGATGTTTAGCTTATCACTGTTTGTGTTTACCATTAGTAAGGGATATATATATACACCTAGAAAATCCTAGGATTTGAGTATATATCATTTATTGGGGTATTTTTCATATGAACACATGACTATATGTGTGTTTCCCAGAGAGAAGTGAAGCATAGAGTTTTGACTCCTGGATATCCTGAAGTTGATGAGCTGGTGCTAGTCCATTGAGCCTGAGAATTTGTTTACCTGACAAGGCCTGTGTGTGCCTCAGCCAGTAGCTACGTGCAGCATGCATATTATGTGTCCTTTGCTTCTCTGACTAGCCTTTTTACTAAATTCTTTGGAAATTAGAGGTCTTGTGTCTAAATCTTAGAGAAGCATGCATTTAGAATCATCCAATTTTATATTATTTGAGAAAATCTCAGTAAGTGACTTATTTACTGCTGAGCATAACAAAAATTGCTTCAGGGAAAGCCCAACTACAATTGATTGCTATAAAACATGGCTAAGACTACCATATTTTTTGCTGTATTGAATTTGGTTCTGCATAAATTGAAATGCTCATTGAAACCTGATATGTATTTTCTGTGAAAATCTAAAAAATAAATTCTATGAAATTTTGCTACTATCATTTTAAGACCATGGAGTCACACTGTATCCATCCTCTAGAATGTTAGGTTAAATTTCATAGTAGTAGAGTTTCATTCATTCATTCTACTGGCACTAGGGATTGAAGTCAGGGCCTTGAGCTCTTGCTTAGATTTTTCATTCAAGGCTGATGCTACAGCTCTACTTCTGGGTTTCTACTGGTTAAATGGAGATCAGAGTCAGCATAAGCTGATTTTGAACTGAAATCCATAGATCTCAGCCTCTTGAGTAACTAGGATTATAGGCATGAGCCACCAGCACTTGGCTAGTGGGGTTTTAATACTGTCATTTCTGTTAGCTTCCAGCCAACTTCAGAAAGACCAAGTGCCTAGGTTCTGGGGAAGATGAGGATTGGAGGATAGGAATTAACAGAAGTTGTCAGCCAGAGGGAAGTCTCTGCGTTGATTTGAACTAATATTAGGAATGTATCTGGGCATATGAAGAATGAACAGTAATTGGCACAGAAACTGAATGAAGATGGAGAGAACACTACCGTGTCGTTATGAGGTTTGATTGTGACATCTACAAACATTGTTGTAGGAATTGCTAGAGTTTATCCTAGTGAACGTTTTCTAGCTGTCTCACATTTAAAGTGTGTTTGCAGATGAGTTGGCCCTTTACTAGAAATATGAAGTGAGGGAGGAGTCCGGGTTGGTAATTAAGAAATGCATGACTACATGTTGTATAGCACAATAGAACTGAAGAGTTAGATTTTTTTTTTTTTTTGCCAGTCCTGGGGATGGAACTCAGGGCCTGAGCACTGTCCCTGGCTTTTTTTTGCTCAAGGCTAGCACTCTACCACTTGAGCCACAGCACCACTTCCAGCTTTTTCTATATATGTGCTGAGGACTTGAACCCAGGGCTTCATGTATACGAGGAGAGCACTTTACCACTAGGCCATATTCCCAGCCCTAGAATTAGGTTTTGAAGATTAAGAAACCAGCAAAAAAAAAGTCTGATTGGTAGAGCGGGCTTTTTACATTGTCTGCATTCTTGCTCTGTGTGTGCGCATGTATGTGAGTGAATCCATGTGTGTATGTTTGCATGCTGGTACTGGGGCTTGAACTTGGCTTTGAGATCTCACTTGGCTTTCTTGCTAACAGCTGGTAGTCTACCACATGAGCCATGCCTCTAGTCCTGCTTTTATGTATGTGTGTGTGTCTGTGTGTATACTGTTAGTAGGGCTTGAACTCAAGGCCTAGGTACTGTCTCTTAGCTTCTTTTTTTTTAAATCAAGGCTGGCACTCTACCACTCGAACCACAGCTCTACGTCCTGCCTTTTGCTGGTTAATTGGAGAAAAGAGTCTGACAATCTTTGTTGCTCAGGCTGGCTTTGAACTGTGATAATCAGATCTCTTGTTTCCTGAGTAGCTAGGATTACAGGTGTGAGCCACCAGCACCTTGCTCATATATCTACTACTAAGCATCTGGGCTTAGAGTCAGATTTATCCTTATTGCTACCAACAAGTTGGTCATTCTTGCATAATCACCAACTATGGTGATTGAACTGTCCTCTGTCTGTGAGGTGGACACTCGCTGTGGGTGCCCTTTCAATAGGCTAGGTGCATAGCATGGATGGCCATGGAATTGGTCTCCTAACTTTTATCTGGGATGAATGCTGTCCTGGACAAGATGAATAAACTTGGACCACACCAGGAAAAGTAGAATGTAAGGTCCTGTTGGTCATACTTTCTGCTTCATAGATCCCAACACTAATGATCGACAGGTGCTTAGTGAACATAACTGATTCAGGGAGGAAGGAATAAAATAGGAAAGATTGGTAATTCTTTGTGTTGATTTATGAAACAGAATGTGCTTTTCTCTCTTCTTACAGCTGGTAATGCTGCTGTCCTCAAGTATGAGGAGAAACCTCCAAAAGCAACATTTCAGAATGGCTCCGGATCCTTACATCTGAAGCCATCTGTACCCAGAGCTCACGTACACTTGCTGAAAACCTCTCCAAAAGGTATGGTGCTCTGTGTTCCTGGAATGACCGCATGGTTTCTAAGGTTCTTGGCTGGTATGGTAGGAGGTTGTTCAACTTGGACAGTTAGATTTTTAGTGTATTTAACAATGATCTATAAATATAAATGTCTGTTTTACATTGAGTTGTTGCTCAGAGAACCAGTTGTTTCCATTTAACCACCTGATCTCTAGAAATCAAGTAGACAAGGGTATCAGGTGAAATGAACAAATCAGACTTGTAGTGTTCAATTATTATAATGCTCTACATAGAAAGGACTGAAAATGAATGATTTACTTTCCCCTTGCTTCATCATGCCTGTTTATCACTTGCACATCTGATCTTTCTTGCGTTTGAGTTGTTTTGTGACACTTTATAAGTGCAATAACTCCTAAGAATAATTTGATCTTAGGGCTTCCCAGTTGTAGGCTTTCTACAGCTTGAGCCATGCCTCCATCCCTTTTTCTATTCCAATTATTTTATTTATTTTCCCATTATTTAATTTTTAAGATCTTTCTTTTTTCCCCTGGCTAGTCTGGGCCATGATTCCCATTTTTATTTCTGTCATACTTGGTATGGCAGGAATGTGCCACTATGATGTATTCCTTTTTCTGGGGGGTGTTATGAAGTCTCCCTTCCTCCAGGATACACATTGGATACCTGCACTGTCTCTACCTTTCACATAGCTATGATTACAGGGGCATGTGCCACTCAAGTCTTATTTTCATCAACCAGCAATTAGCATTGCACTGCCTTTTGATTTTTTTTTTCTCTGCATAGAAATACTGTTTTGTTTATATGTTATGAAAATTAGGCATAGTCATTTCCAACTATGTAATGATTATGTAGCAGTGGAGGTTACTTATCCTGGCAAGTGTTTATCAATATTTAGCTTTCTATGAGATTAAGGAAAAAATAGGAAAAAGATACTGGAAAAAATTTCCTGAATGCCCAGCAGAGTCTCCTTTTGTCAAATCTATTTGAACTACCAAATGGTCATCTCTGCTGGGCTATCATTGGCATGTGAAACTAGTTTTTATTGATTGTGATAAAATAAAAAAAATTACCCCTGCTTATCTTCATTCATGTGCAGGGTTCTGGGTTCAATATCCAGATCAGCCTCCAAAAGGAACTTCAGGGCTGGGGATATAGCCTAGTGGCAAGAGTGCCTGCCTCGGATACACGAGGCCCTAGGTTCGATTCCCCAGCACCACATATACAGAAAACGGCCAGAAGCGGCGCTGTGGCTCAAGTGGCAGAGTGCTAGCCTTGAGCGGGAAGAAGCCAGGGACAGTGCTCAGGCCCGGAGTCCAAGGCCCAGGACTGGCCAAAAAAAAAAAAAAAAAAAAAGGAACTTCAGTTGTTGTTGACTGAAAAAGTACTCTGGCTTCTCCTGTTAGAACTAGTAAACTTAATTTGGGGTAATAAATTCACCACTCCTATCATTTTGATATTTGGGATATTATACTTAAAAATTATATTTGGTTAAAAATTGATTGCCTATTTCCTACCTGAAACACAAGATGTAGGGGTCAATGGATTGTTTTGAAAATATAACAATTCTATTTACAAAATGGAGTGGGTGCATGTGAGATTTTCAACAAGTAATATATGTATTTTAATTTGTATTTCTTTTACATTTCAGGTCCTTCAAGAAAAAGTCTATTTACAGCCTTTAATGCAGGTAAGTGACCATTCTGAATATGGATGGAGAAAAAATAATCTTTCTTTATGTAAAGCCATGTTAAGTCTTTAAGAATCATTGTGATTCTCGTATGCCCATAAGTAGAATTTTAGATTCGAGATGTGAAAACTGCTTGTGACATGGGCCAGCAAAGCATTAGTATTTGGTTTGTAATTGACATGTCATCGGATATGTAAAGTCATTTTATGGATAACATAATTTTAGTTTAAATATTATTCTCTTAATATATCCCCTATGAAATGGAAAACAATGTTACTCTAAGTGCTGTCTTGAATTGGATGGTCTCGTTTGATCATTAGCCGTAAGATCTAGCAGCTTTTTGTCAGCTCAGCATCTTACATTTGTGTGTTTTAGTGTGCATGTGCGTGTGTGTGTGGTGTGTGTGTGTGTGTGTGTGTTCATTACTCTCACTACTGGGGTGCTCTGGGCCTCATGCTGGTAGTCAAGTGCTCTTATCACTTCAACCCTAGTCATGTCTATTACTGTTTTACACTTTTCTAAGACATCCTGCAACTCCCAGCATTTAAACCACACTGGCACTGAGAATTGAACACTTAGGGAGCTGTGTTCACTACATTTCCTGTGTGTTGTAAGTAGCTGATCAGGTCTCCCCTATTGTACCCACATTCTCTCTTCTGTATGCAGCAAGGTTAGTGAGGCAAAGAGAGAAAGGCTCTATCACCCTACCCTAGCACAGTGACTGCAAGCTACTTCTTGCAGATTAGGATGAAGTGTGAGCCAAAAAGGAGGGAGAGCCTTGCATTTCTAGAGCTTACCAGATAGGCACAGAAATGCTGGAATCACAATTACAGGCAGGAAGGGAGGGAGGGAGGGAGGGAGGAAGGGAGGGAGGGAAGGAGGGAGGGAGGGAGGAAGGAAGGAAGTTAGTTTTGCATGTTCTTGGGAGAAGTATGGATTGAGGACATGATGTGATGTCTCGAGGGAAGCCTAGGCAGGAAATAGTAATCCATAAATCCCCTGTGGAAAGCAAATAGGATAATGACATCACTTAAGAGGATGCTAGTATCTTTAATGCCCTATCAAATGAACTATCACCTCAGTTTAGTAAGGCAGTGGAATGTGAGGGAGTTAAATAAAAATTGTTTGTATTTCTCTGTATGTGTTTGCACCAGTCTTGGGGCTTGAATTTGGGGCCCAGGAGTTGTCCTTGAGCTTTTGGCTCAAAGCTAGAACTTTACCACTTGAGCCACAGCACCACTTCCCAGCTAGAGGACACTTGGCAAAAGATTTGAAAGATACTTCTCTAATGATTTCATGTTGACAGGCTGCAAGTAGGTTTATTTACTAAAGCTTTTCTAATTTCAAGTAAAAGGAATTACTTTATTTTGTTGTAAAATTCTAGCGCTTCTTAGTATCCTAGAGAAAGAGATAGCTTTGCTTATGTTAAAAAAATCAGTAACCATGATCAGAAAGGGTATGTGAACTCTTGGTGTATTAACAGTTTGAGAAACTTCAACACTGTACCAAAGAGACTGTACCAGAAATCTGTACCAGCAATGTGTAGGAGGGGTTTAGGTCCTCCTCGTTCTTACCAATACTTGATTTTTGTCTTTTTTGTTCTGCCCTCTTTGGTATAAAGTGGTCTTTGTTGTTTTGGTTTTAATTTCCTTGTGAGCTAATTATAATTACAATTGAGCATCTTTTCATGTGCTTACTGTCCACCTGTGTATCTCTTTGGAGAAGTATCTATTCAAATCTTTTGCCTTATTTTTTTTTTTTAGTTTGGTGCTTGTCCCGGGGCATGAACTCAAGGTCTGGGTACTGTCCCTGAACTCTTATGGCTCAAGGCTAGTGCTGTACTTCTGGAGCCACAGCCCCACTTCTGGCTTTTTCATGGTTAATTGGAGATAAGAGTGTTATGGAATTGTCTTCCTGGGCTGGCTTCAAACTGTGATCCTCAGATCTCAGCCTCCTGAGTAGTTAGGTTTACAGGCACGAGCCACTTTTTTTTTTGTTGTTGTTATTAAAAAAAACACAACACCTTTGGTCACTTTTGCTTGGATGTGAGAGATCATTTAGAGACACAATTAAAGGTCATAGAGATCTATGCCCATTTTCCTTTAAGATCTTTGTAGGTTTAACTCTTAAAATTGTACCATTTATACCCAGGTAAGATTCTTATCTACAATTAAGCATCACCGTCCTCCTGCCCTCTTCCCCCTCCCAACAAAAAGAAAACCTGGAAGTGGAGCTGTGGCTCAAACAGTTGAATGCTAGCCTTGAGCACAAAAACTCAGGTATAGCACCCAGACCCAGAGCTGGTACACACACATACTCTCTCTCTCTCTCTCTCTCTCTCTCTCTCTCTCTCTCTCTCTCTCTCTCTCTCTGTCTCTCTATTTTGGTACTGGGCTTCACACATACTGTACCACTGAATTACACCCTACTCTATCCCCTCCTCCCCCACGCCCAATACCCTGGGTTGCCTGAAAGTCAACATGTGGCCAAGACTGGTCTCAAACTCTATCCTCCTGCATCTGTCTTCTGAATGTCTGGCTTCCAGCACCATTTTGAGTTATTTTTTTAAATATGGTGTGAGATAGAGGATCCAACCTCATTCTTTTTCATGGAGATACTCAGTTGTTGAAAGCATTATTGTTTGTGCCATTGATATATTTTGGCATCTTTGTTTTAAATAATTGGCTATGAAAATATGAGGATTTATTTTGGGGTTCTTAAGTTATGGTCCATGGATCTGCATGTTTGTCTTTGCTTGCACCCCACTAGCTTGATTATAGTGAGGTAGAAAGGTTTGAAACTAGGAAGCATGATTCATCTAGCTTTCCTCTTTTTCAAGACTCTTAGGCTCTTTGAATCCTTTGAACTTTGATACAAATTATAGGATCAGCTTGTCAAATTCTGTGAAGAAATCTGAGGGATTTTGATTGCGATGGCACTGAATCTGTACATGTGGATGGTATTGGGCATTGTAATCATGACTATAGGCTGCCTTCCCACTCACCACACAGAATTGAACATGACATTTTTTAAGAGTACTAGTTGTTATGTGTGACATTTTTTCTGTGCTTTGGTAGCTATTTTTGCTTACCTGATCATAGTAGTTTAAGCTATTTATTTGAATCGATGTTAAGTGTCAAACCACCTTGCATTCAGGTCTGGGTGATGTGAACTGTGATAAAGTCTATTTCCTGACAGGCATAGTAAATAATAATCCTCAACATATATCTCCTTTTTCTACTGTAGAGGAAAGTTGTTAAGTTGTTCAGTGACCTTAGATTGATTTTGATTTATCAAAATCAGTGATCAAATTAATTCCCAATTAAGTAAGAAATGAAGGAAGTACTGATCTTGTGAGCTGAGTGTTTTTTGAATGCTTGTCTCCAATTATCCACTAATATTTTAACATGATTTAATCAACGCTGTAATATTTGAAGTTAAAAAAGGTATCTTTTAAGAAGTTGATATTACAGTTTAGATTGTTTGGTATGTTCATGTATTTTCTCTTGTCATAAGCATGCCTATGCCAGGTTCTGCTACTTGTTGGTTATTTTTATGACAACACTGACCTGGAATTAATGCTAACCTAATGAGAAAAATATGCTGGGCAATTATTTTTGGAAGAATTTGAGCTTGATCCCAAAAAATGTTGTTCAAGGAGCCAATGACTTTGTGTGGATTTCTGAACCTCTTTGACAATGGCTTTCTTTTCTGAATGAGAGAATAGCTCAATTTTGAAAGGTTTTCTCTACTGTGTTATTCTGTGGTTGAAAATTGTTGGGTAATATTCTGCAAATATTCTGGCAAATAGTTATGTTTTAGATATTAAAAAGACATTGCCTTCACATGCTAGCATTTTCGCTGAGCACTAAATTTCAAATAATTGTACTATGGGTCTGAGGCCATTTATTTTTTAAGCAAAAAAAAAAAAAAAAGGAAAGGAAGAAAGTTACAATTCACTAATAAGATAGCACATAGAGTTTTAGAAATGATCCTTTATTATCATATGTAAATTTTAAACAAAATAGACTACCCTTTTGTCATTTGACATATATGGTCCTTTATTTTTTTTTTTTGGAAGAGGAGTGCCAGTTCCAGGGTTTGAACACGGGGTCTCCACCAGTCAGGTTTCTTGCCCACGGTAGTTGAAGCAAGAAATGCAGTCTTGTGGAGTTTTATCTTCCCAGGATGGGTAGAAAACCACTATCTTATAGATCTCAGCCTCCTAAGTAGCTAAGAGGACACTAGCACCTGGCTAGTAGTCACTTTTAATGACAGTCACATTTAGCACGCAGTGGTATTTATCCACTTTTCTTTATTATTTAGGGCTTACTTCTGAATTATATTTAAAATAATGAATATCCCTGCAATGATCACTTTTCAAGTTCGATGATGTTTCTTGCCATAGAGAGTGTTAGAAGTACTATCAGTTAATCAGAGCATATGCATGTTAAAATCACTTCATTTGGTTTGTTTCCCAAAAGCTTCATGTCAATCTATGCCCTGAAAACAACATACAAGAGTCCTGGCTTTGTGCTAAATCCTGCTCAACAATGATGTTCTTTTTTTTTTTTTTGGCCAGTCCTGGGCCTTGGACTCAGGGCCTGAGCACTGTCCCTGGCGTCCTTTTTGCTCAAGGCTAGCACTCTGCCACTTGAGCCACAGCGCCACTTTTTGCCATTTTCTGTATATGTGGTGCTGGGGAATTGAACCCAGGGCTTCATGTATATGAGGCAAGCTCTCTTGCCACTAGGCCATATTCCCAGCCCAACAATGATGTTCTTTTAAAATTTTGGAGCAACATAATATTTCAAAGTGTGACATCATTGCTTTAGTTTGCTAGTGTACTATCTGTAGAGAAATGCTGGGATTGGAAGGCAGTGGAAAAGAGCAGGGAGAGAGCGTGTGAGGTACAGGGGTTGGTGACAATCTGTGTCCTGCCACTTTCTATTTGTGTCCTGACCTTGGGTCACTTGCTAATCCTCTCCAGGTCTCCAGTTTCAGAGTTGGCCTGTGGGACTATTTGGGGAATAATCCCGAGTATGGACCAGGTTTACACAGTAGGATCTTGGTGGTGAAGGTTCTTGCATGGAAGCTGCTGATGCTGCGAAGGAGCGTGGGATGGCAGTGCCTGCTGCTGTTCTTAACCCTTCCAAGTGCTTTATTTCAGAGCTCTTTTCCAGGAAGTTATTTAAAAATCCTGACAGCAAGGAGGGAAGACCACTTAAAGCCAGGAACTGTCCTCCTGGGGCCTGCCTGCTGTAATGTATTTAAAGGTCGTGGTGCTACGCGATTCTAGGCAACATTGCCTCTAAATAAAACCTGGCTTAGGTGTTTATAAAGAAGTGGCCATGCCCTTCTTGCCTTCATTCTGTCACACAGGGATACGGCTGGGGATGTAAGAGGTTTGATCTGTGTTTATACTGCTCCCTGATTGTTTTACACATGCTCATCAGTCTCAGGTGCCAGGGTGCCGTCCTGAGGATATAAATGTCCATCCTGTTCCTCTCACGCCCATTTAGTAAGGATAGCTCAGAGTAGGGTGGTGTTCTGCCTCTCCTTTTTCAAGTGTTGGGAAATGGCAAGAGTTACAAGCCTGCTCCCAGGAGGTGCTGTGACTACCCCTCCTCTGCCTCTGTTTCCTTGTCGCCTTCACGATTATTACTTTCTCTCTCACTTTGAGGCCAGATGGCTCTTTTCAAAACCGAGTGTATAGACCCTAGGCCCAAAGCCCAGGAGTCCCAAGTTAGGTCCAGCCCCTCACCAGCATATGCCAAATAAGAGACATGGTGAAAGGGCAGAGAAATGAGATTTGGTACATGGTAGCCATGAGAAGATAGCACTTCAGTGTATCTTTTTTTTCTTCTGCATAATCTCTTCTAGAGCACACTCACTGGCTTCAGATTACATAGAAGGAACTGGGGGCAGGGGATGAAAAAGTTAGGCATAGTTAACACAATCCCACATTGCAGATGTGACCTGGCTGACCATTTGTTCAGGGGATTTATTTCCTTATTACTGGAACAGAACAGGAACAAGGTGGTCTCCAGAGTTACTTTGACGGCTTTAAGTAGTAGGAAGAAGACATTGCTTGATGGAGGAGCAGTTTGCTTTCCAAACTGCTGGGAATCCCATCTTTCTTGGAGCACATGCAGACTGCAAAGTGGACTGCAGCGGAGAATAACTCAGATCAAGGCCATGGATTCTAAGCTGAGAGACTTTTAGTCAAGTCGCAGGTCCCAGAAAGCATGTGTTTCCAGTTGTTTCTTGTACTAGGATACAAACTTGGTGTTCTTAGGGGGAGAAAGCAATGGCTGTCTCTGGCATTAACTAGTCGCTTCCCACATAACACACAATTGTATTTGGTAGATTAGTATTAAGATGAAAAATTAAAGCACTAAAAATATAAACTAGAAAATACTGTTCTAGGAGCACTAATATAATAGAACAGATTAATAATAATTATGGCACCAGTGGCTCACACCTGAAATCTTAGCTACTCAGGAAACTGAGAACTGGAGGATCATAGTTAAAAGCCAGCCCAGGCAGAAAAGTCCATTTTCAATGAGCCAGCCCCTACCCCCCACCCCCAAAAAAAGTTGGGCTGAAGAGTGGTAAAGTACCCAGCTGTGAGTAGAAAAAAAAAGTCTGAGGCCTGGTTTAAGCCCCAGTACCATTTATAGAAGAAATAGAATAACAAATGTCATATCCACACTTTGTCAAAATCATTAGGAATGATATTAATAAGAAAATAACAAACTGAGACAGCACCAGAAACATATATATATGTTGAGCACTTCCAAGTTGGCAAGACAGAGACAGATCTACAGTAGAAAGTAAATAGGCATACTTGCAATCCCTATAAAAATCCTGTGGCACTTGTTGCAGAAAGAGAAAAGGCAGTCCTAAACCATGGAGGACCCCAAACAGCCAAGACAGTCTTGTGAAAGAAGAAAGCTGGAAGCATCACAACTCCTGATTTCAAAATATATTACAAAGCTGCAGCAATTAATACAGTTTAATGGTGGCATCAAGATAGACATCTTCGACTAAGGGAATGAAGTAGCCCAGAAGTGAATCCCTGTGTATATGGTTAGCTGATCTGTGAAAAGGGTGCCAAGAACACACAATGGGGAAATAACAGTCCCTCTAACAAAAATGGCACTAGGAAAAGTGGATGTCCACATGCAATAGTAGGAAATTAAAATCTATCTCAGTCCCTTACACAAAATAACCTCCACAGAATTAAAGACTTAATTGGAAGACTCAAAACTATAAATAAAAAATAAAAGGAAATAAGAGTCAAATTAGATGAGTGGAAACAGCCAAAACCATGACAGGCAGCCTGCAGAGTGGGAGGAAATATTTACAAAACATAAAGCTGGTAAGTGATTATTTACCCAAACCAAATAAAGGATGAAGAAGAGATACTTTGTTTTCCCAAATTCATTACTGAGAACAACCTAAATATCCATCAATGGATGAGTGAAAAAAGAAAATACGGTTTATTCATATAATGGAATATTCTCCAGCTTTAAAATAGAAGGAAATCCTGCCATGAAACATGAATGAACTCAAAGGACATGGTGCCAATTGAAATTATCACAGCCTGCTGGCTTAGGGCTCTTTTGTTCTATCCTGATGGATAAAAATTACATACAAGCCAGAGGCAGCTTTCTTAGCATTCATGACCCTCAGAAGTTCCACAGGCTCGGGCTCTAGGCTTCGAGAACTAGAGGGTAGTATTAGAGCAGGTGTGCTTTGGGCCTCAGGACTGTTGATCCTAACTTTTATCATCCTTTTCAAACTCATCTAGTGTCTGGGCCCAGCATGCTTCATAGTCTTGGCTCTTCAGGTCTTCACGACTTCATATCCTGCAACCTCAGCATCATCTCTCACCTTCTCAATACTTTGCACCATCTCTGAGCTTCTTTCTGATTCTGCCATCCATTACATTCCAGACTTTTTCATCTACTTCCTTATGTTCTATCTCTGAGCCTTGGGCATCACTAAGCCTCTCAGCTCATGATTTCATCCTGGAATTCTACTGTCACAATTGGAGCTGGAAACCTCAGGATTTTGTCTACCTTTCATATAATACCTCAGCCAGCTCTGCTGTTGATAATTACAAGTTAAAAGACCATCAAAGAAAACCTTTATTGGATCCTTGTGTTGCAATATTGGGATCAGTGTACAGGAGAGAAGCTACCAAGATATTAGAATCTTATAGATTAGAAAAGTTTAACTGTTTCCTAATGGCCTCCTGAACTTTTCTCTGTCTTTATAAAAATTTTTGTGTGTTTACAATACAAGGTATCTTCCTACTAAGGAAGAAGGTCTTATGAAAAATTTGAGCCTTGAGTTGAACAATCTACAACTAGATTAAAATTTCAGGGCTGGGGATATGGCCTAGTGGCAAGAGTGCCTGCCTCGGATACACGAGGCCCTAGGTTCGATTCCCCAGCACCACATATACAGAAAACGGCCAGAAGTGGCGCTGTGGCTCAGGTGGCAGAGTGCTAGCCTTGAGCGGGAAGAAGCCAGGGACAGTGCTCAGGCCCTGAGTCCAAGGCCCAGGACTGGCAAAAAAAAAAAAAAAAAAATTTTCAACATTTTACATTAAAGATGATGAAGAATAAAAATGAAGAACAATTGCAATAGCTGTTGTGATAGGGAAACTAAGAAGGTAAAGACTAAGACATTCTGTATTAGGCTAAGGAAGGTTGGTTAGATAGAGATCTTTGAATTTCAGAACAAGCCAGTTGATTTAAATTATAATCCTTCAATTTCTAATGATCATTAACAACAACAAATCATTTGTACTTTGAATACGTTTCCTAATATTAAACAAGTATCTTCCTCAGCATATACTTACAAGGTCTAGAATTATAACATCATTTAAATAATTGATTTAAAACTAAAGCCAGGATATTTCTACAATATGATCAAATGGAATACAGTTGTGATTCCTGTTATTGGACACATATGGACCTGATAGACACTGGCATCACCTTCAATTAAGACTGTAAAATTATTTTTTTCTTTGTCTCATTAATACAAACTAGGCCCATGTGATAGGCTTTCTATGAAACCATTCTAATGTTCAAACTTATTTGAAGGCTTTTTGTGTGTCTGTGTGTTGGTCCTGGGGCTTGAACTCAGGGCCTAGGTGCTGTCTCTAAGCTTTTTCTCAAGGCGAGCACTCTAACCACTTGAGCGACAGCGGTATTTCCAGCTTTTTGGGGGTAGTTTATTGGATATAAGTGTCTCATGGACTTCTATGGCTGGGCTGGCTTTGAACAGTGGTCCTCAGATCTCAGCCCCCTGAGTAGTTAAGATTGCAGGCATGAGCCACGGGCACCCAGCTTGAGAAGGCTTATTTTTATTGCCTCTAAGATCTCTGTTAAAATGAAAGAGGGAAATAGAGAAACAAAATCAATCTCCCAGGTCATTGCTGGTATTTTGATATATTTGCTTTAATTCTTTTTGTTTAAAGTTGAAATTCTATATTGCATAAAATTTGGAGTCATAGTTTACTTTTTCATTTGTCCTAATATCAGCTCTGCTGTACTACCAAATAATAAGTCTGTTTTTTAAATAGCTGTAAACTATTCTATGTTAAGGACCAAAACACCCTTCAATTTTTTCCGCTCTGCCATCCTCAGCAATCTTCATTATGTTCACCCTAAATCAGATGAGAACTTGGTAATAGAACAAGTCTGGACACTTTCAATCTTAGTCATTTCTTCCCTTTAGAAACTAAATGTAGAAGTTATCAGAGTTGATTAGTCAAAGAATTTTTGAACCATTTTTTAATCTTTGTTTCCCCTAGAAGTATGTATGGTGTAAAATAATTGAAGTCTTAAAGTAATTGCTTGTTCCCTTATTTAAGTGAACAGGTGGATTTAAAATGTGTAGGAGAGCTCCTAGGACAGGAATGGGCCATAAACTTTGGCTGTTTATTGCTCTGGATAACCAGAACAGCCCCTTTGTTTTGGTGCACTTGTTCTCGTGACCACCAGGGGGCAGATGGTGTCTGGGAAAGAATTGACTTGGATGTGGAGCCCTTACAGGAACAGCTTTTGCTTTTTGTTTTTGTTCTTATTATGTGGTACTGAGGAATTGAACCCGGGGTCTCATGCATACTGGCAAGCCCTCTGCCACTAAGCCACATTCCCAGCCCCAACAAGAATAGCTTTTGTCTTTGAGATTTCCTTATCACTGGCTTTAAAAAAAAAATTACAGTTTCCTGCTCTTTAGTATTAACAAATGCTCCCCCAGAAATAAAATGCTCTGGCTCTATAGGTGTGGCATTATTGTGTGTGTGTGTGTGCGCACACGTGTGGGTGCGCAGGCAGACCCTAGGGCCTGAACTCAGGGCCTGGGCACTGTCCCTGAGCTTTGTGCTCAAGGCTAACACTCTACCATTTGAGCTACATATACAGTTCCACTTCTAGCTTCTTGTTGTTGCTGTTGTTAGCTAATTGAAGATAAGAGTCTCACAGGGTTTCCTGCCTGGGCTGGCTTTGAAACAGGATCTTCAGACCTCAGCCTGAATAGCTAGGATATAGGGGTGAGCCATCAGCGCCCATCTATGTGGTATAATTTTAAATAATAAATTCAAATACTGATATTTATAATTCAGATGCTGGTTAATAGCTTGGTTTTGAAAAGGTTTGGGGGAGTATAGGAAGAGATTATAGAACATTTCTACATGCCATAACTATTATGACTATTTTTAATATTCAAAATTTGGGGAGAAATTGTTAGGATAAAGTAAAAGGTAACACCCAGAAGTATGTTTTCTTCACTTCAACTCCTTGATTATTTTAGCAGTGTGGTTAGAGGTTCATTGTATGAGTGCAACCACAGATCTTTCTTGCAGGGACTCTATTGGGTCTCTCTGATTCACAGCCTCTGACTTGACAGGCTGACAGGAGCTCACTGACGAGGGAGGGATTAGTCCATTTTCTCCATCCCTATGCACACTCAAATGTTCTATAGAATTTCTAGAACAAATGCTTCCTGTCTATTTTAACAGCATTTAGTAAACCTGTTTATGGCTATTAATTTCGGCATTAAAAACCCAACATCTTAATAAACAATGTATTGTGGTACTTTTCAAATTTACAAAAAAAAGGTTGAGTTTATAATACTCTTGGTTTAGTAAAACTAACTTTCAGAGAGCATATTACAAGTGTTAACTTTCCTATATTTATTCATATGTTTGTCTTTTGGTCTTGGACATAATAGGTTAATATGCTTTTACAAACTACTGAAATGACGGTAGATACCAGTAAATAATATTCATAGCCAAATTCTACTTACACTCCTGGTTTCAGAAGTTCACCATAAGAGATTACCTCAGGGGTATGGTGGCATAATATCATCACATGGAAGGTTGAGGCAAGAGAATTATGAATTTGAAACCAACTAGGGCTATATAGATAGATCTTGCCCTCAAATGATAAATTTAAAAAAAAAAGATTTTTTGAGTGCTTGTCGACAACCCCGGGTCTCACGCATGTGAGGTGGGTGCTCTACCTTGTGTTACATCCCAGCCCCAGCTGTAAAGTTGCATAAATGCAGTGGTTGTGGTCCTTCCAGTATTGCCTGACTGGCATTCCTCTGGAGTCACTAGGTTACACCCAGGAGTGAAACTGCCTTTGCCTCCTCCAGTTTGAACTCCAAGCCTGGGGACTGTCTCTGAGCTTCTTTTTGCTCAAGGCTAACTAACCCTCAACCATTTAACCCACAGCTCCACTTCTGGCTTTTTTGGTAGTTTATTGAAGATAAGAGTTGCTCTAACCTTTTGTCAATCTGTCATTGGCATATTAGAATAGAAATTTTATTAAGAAGTAGAAATACTTTTTTACTTGAAAACTTTTGTTTATGCTTTATCCTAATCCAAGGTGGACATACAGTTTTACAGGTAAAATAATCTGCAAGAAAAAATGCTCAATGTGATTAGTGTAAACATATATGAGTTAAAAATTTTTGAATCAGATTACTTTCATGGAGCTTTTTATTTTCTAAATTATTAAGTAAACACTAGGCACATGAGGTAGTTAAAAGGATCTGTGGCAATTATTGGCTGTTACATAAAGCTGCTAAGACCACCCACTTTCTCCTCCCCCTTTCTCATCTCTGCTGGGAGCCACAGGAGCCCATCCCTTGTCCCTTGTCTGGGGTGTAGCCGAGAGGCTGCCTGATTCCGGATCTGCTAAGAGCCGATCTTGCTGAGAAGGAAGAGCATTTGTTTCAGCAACATCTGGGAGGAGTGGAAAGGGAAGCCAGAAGCCCTTGGCTAAAGCTCTGGGGTTTTGCTCCTGATTGCATGTCTCTGGTGGAATGACAAGAGCTATGTAGGCATGTTTTCTCTTGCTGTGTCTCTTGGCCTCGGAGAAGACAGTCTTTGAAAGGCAGCATGTGAGACTGCATGGCACCGGCATCCTCTGTGAAATCTTTCACCAGCTCTGAAGACATGCTGTTATCTCCCAAGTTCTCCTTGTCCACCATTCACGTCCGACTGACTGCCAAAGGATTGCTTCGAAACCTTCGGCTCCCTTCTGGGTTTAGGAAAAGCACTGTTATTTTCCACACAGGTTGGTCTTGCATTAAGAGCTCCGTTCAGTGTTGCACTGGGGACATCTTGATTAAGTTGCAGAAGTGGGGCTGATTTTTCAGAGGCTGGGGACCTGGGGAGGCAGAGCCTGAGGATGGGAGCAGGGAGCGTTCTGGGTGAAAAGCAGCAGTTTTTTTTTTTTTTCTCTGCACAGGAGTGAGTGACTGTGTTTGTGTCATGCAGATCTGTTGTTGCCTTGGTGCTTCCTGGCTCTTTTCCTCTGGCACCAACATCTATACAGATCAACACTTGCTAAATGACGTTTTCCTTAAGATGATTTGGGAAGATAGGACATTGGATAAGACATTGAGTGCGTGGAGAATCTATCTCTTTCCATTAAAAACAGGAGATGGAAGGAGAGTTTTTTCATTTTGTCATTTTATTCCCCACTAAAAAGATTCTTAAACAGTTCTAAAATGAAACATCCTCGTGTTTGAAGAGGTACTGAGCCATCAATTTGTTTCCAATCTTAATAGTAAAAAGCTGCACTGCCACAGAACACTGTGTGTGATGTAATGTTTATGTTTGTATCTGTCTTTTCATCTTCATATATCAGTACCTTAAGATGGAAATGAACTCTGTCTTTTTAAGCACTCTGAGATTTGCTGTTTTAGGTGATAAATACGATGGTAAATCAGTTGTTTGGTTTGGGCTGGTTAGTGTGGACTTGTTTCACAGGGATGTAAATACAGGGTGTTTATGGATTTTTTTTTTTTTCTGTTTTCTGTGTATGTCAGCCTGCATGTGCCTTGTTGTTTTTCCGCTTGGCTCATCAATCCTTTATCCCTAGTGATTGTTTTCAGCTGTGTTTAGTCTCCCCCCCACCCGCTCACTCCCCCCCCCCATCTATCTTGCTTCTCTGTGGGATAATTCTCCTTCCCTACCCCCCCACCCCCACCCCCAGCATCTTTCTCATGTTTCCTAACTCCCCTTCACCTGGCTGTCCAGCTTGCCAGTTTCACCCAGTGGCTCTGAGCTGACAGCTGAAGGTAGATGAGGGAGGGGTGTACAATGGCCTGCTCTCACCCCACCCAACCCTAAGAGGCTACCGTGATTCTTTTAGGCCTAAAAAAAGACAGTGGAAAGTTGGTGGCTGGGGGTTTTGCCCAGTGGACACGTGAGCTTCTGCGTCCAATCCTTCAGCATCCTCCCAAATAAGACAAACAGTCTTATTTCTAGAGTCTAAAATGGCTTTTTAACCTTAAACAGTCTAAAAAATAATCAGAATCCATCCTCTAAGTGAAAAGTAAATCAAACCGCACAGAAGTGTATAGAATCCTGAGTGAGCCTCTTTCTAACCCCAGCTTTCTGTCCTTCCTGTGGGGCATCCACTCTCCTGGTTTCTGTGATTTTCTAATCATCTATAAATGTAGATAGGTCTTCTATGATCATTTTTTTTATTATATGGAAAGGAAACATATGTTCTCTTCATTATTTTAGTTTTATTTTTTTGTTGTTGATCATGGGGCTTGAACTCAGGGCCTAGGTGCTGCCCCTAAACTTTTGTGCTCAAGTCTAGTGCTCTACCACTTTGAGCCTCAGCACCATTTCCTGTTTTCTGGTGGTTAATTGGAGATAAATATCTTATGGACTTGGCTGCTTGGGCTGGCTTTGAACTACATACAATCCTTAGATCTCAGCCTCCTGAGTAGCTAGGATTACAGAGCCGCCAAAGCCCAGCCCCTTCATTATTTTCAATGGGTCCGGAATACTCTGTTGTTGGTTGAGCTCTAATTTAGTCAGCCTTTTCTCCCCTTGTTCCCCAGTACTGGGGATTGAATTTACTTGATCCACATCTCAACCCCTTAACTAGCCTTCTATTGTTTGACATTTTAGGTTGCTTGCGGCATTTTTGTGAGGTGGACAGCTTCCCAAGCCAGCTTGAGCAAAAGACACAAGGCTCTATTTGTCAGTGTTTAGTTACCGTCAATGTTTTTAGACACATCTTGTTTTCTGAATTTATAAAAAATATTCCAAACTATTTCGTAGTCACAATTTTTAGAACTAGAAGGCACATAGCTGAGATTGTGTCTACTTCACACAGGAAATCTGAGGTCCAGTGAAGAGAATTTGCCACAGGGCACACAGTTAGGAGGCAGAGATTAGTATAAAACCTGTGGGCTCCGTTCAGAATTTTTACTGTGCATATTTTTCCAGCTGTGAATGTTGTTATAATTCTGTTAGACACAGGGAATAGTAGTGATGGAGAAAAGAGTTTTGTGCGGGAGAAACATTTTATGAATTTATTGTGAGCTGGTACTGAAGTGGAACTCAACATCCTATTCTCCCTTGAAGTTCTTGCTCATAGCTGGTGTGCTACCATTTGAGCCATGCCTATAGTCCAGCATTTTGCTGATTAATTGGAGATGGAGTCTTATGGATTTTCCTGCCCGAGCTGGCTTCACACTTCATTCCTCAATATCTCAGACTCCTCAGTAGCTAGACTTACAGATCTGAATCACTAGTGCCTGGCTGAGAGAAGCATTGCAGAATTATGTAAAAATCGTAAGTATAGTTGCCTCCAATAAAAATCTTTTAGGAAATTATCCATATTATATCATTTTAAAGTCAGAGATATCGTCAAAGAATGGATATTAAGGCCACTGCATTTATTCTTAATGATCTGTGAACAAGCTATGTATTCTTAGTGAATAAAGCAGTGTTGTGGTTGCCTTAGTGATAGTGCTATTAACCTGAATCCAAGAGTCCAGATCCTAGTCTTGGGTTTACCAGTAACTAAGTGAATAGATTCATTCCTCTGGCATTACAGGACCCAAAGTAAGCAAATGGGGTGACATCCTTTCCAAGGTTCACCTGACCCTCAAGTTCTATGAATTTCCTAATTGTAGATTTTATAACACCAGATACATGAATACATCTGTAAATTAATCTTACTTACCTCTCAAATACAGTGAGTCCTCTTGACTCCCCTATGTCTCTTCATGATACCATGTTTCTTTCTTACTTGGTTATCAGACTGAGTCATCCTTAAATTATTATTCATTTTCATTTGCTCACAACCAATCAATTGAAATCTATATTCATTTCTATCCTCACTTCAGGCATTTAGGTTGAAGCACTTGAAAATGTTATTTTCTTATTAGAAGAAAAAAAGAAAAAGGCCAAAGATTGACATAGAGTTGACTGAGCTTTCTTGAGGGGTTTCGTGTTTGTTCTATGGCGTTAGCTTTTTCCTTGCTTCCAAACTGCCTCCTTTTTTTTTTTTTTTTTTTTCCAGTCTTGGGGCTTGGACACAAGGCCTGAGCACTGTCCCTGGCTTCTTTTTGCTCAAGGCTAGCACTCTGCCACTTGAGCCACAGTGCCACTTCTGGCCATTTTCTGTATATGTGGTGCTGGGGAATTGAATCCAGGGCTTTATGTATACAAGGCAAGCACTCTTGCCACTAGGCCATATCCCCAGCCCCTCAAACTGCCTCCTAGACTGTAGAAATAAATAACTTTTCCACCCCACAAATACCTGTCTTTTATATATGTACTGTGTGCCAGGCAGGGGACTGGGTGTTACGAGGATAGAGCTAAGTCCCATGCAACCCTACCTACACCAAACCCCCAACAGAGCAGAAGGAGACAGATGGAGAGTAGCAGGAAATCACAGTAGGATGTGGACTGGGCTCCCAAAAGCTTCTTGGAAAACGAAGCTACCATCTATTATGCCAAAAGAAGTGCCTTTCAAGGTGGCTCCTCAGGAGCTATGGAGTTAGCCAAGAAATGAAAAAGTACTCTCAGAGAGAACATAGCCTAGAGGTGAGTGAGAGGGCAGCTTCTTCCAGGAAACAAGTGTGGGGAGGGATGAGGTGCGGAGTAGAGAGACCCAGTGGGGGAACAGTGGAGTGCGTGGGGGTGCTGTGTTCTGTGGGATATTGTGCGTGGTGGCATCTTCACAAAATGTACTGTTGGATTCAGGTTTTTGTTGTTTTTTTTTGGGGGGGGGGTCAGTTGTGGCCTTAAATTCAGGGTCTGCACATGATCCCTGAGCATTTGTGCTCTACTGCTTTGAGCCACAGAACCACTTTCAGTTTTCTGGTGGTTAATTGGAGGTAAGAGCCTCATGGACTTTTCCTCTCCAGGTTGGCTTTGAACTGTAATCCTCAGATCTCAGCCTCTTGAGTAGCTAAGATTATAGTCATGAACTCAAGATTTTTGTTTTCTTTTTTCTTTTTCCTCTAAATGTGGCAAAGAGGAGAAAGAGAGAGTGAACGTGTCCAGTTTCTTGTGGTGTTGGATGAGGATCAGAAAATAATCTAAGAAGCCTGGAAATGATTTCACTGGCTGGCTAAATCTTGCCAAAGTATTAAGTTCGATGTATTTCAAACTTTTAATGTGACACTTAAAATGAGTCGAGAGGGGAATTTTTTTTTCTAGATAGACCTATTCCTACCATGTAGAATTTAGTTTTTCTTTGATGCCAGAAATGCTAGTATAAATTACTACAAATAATGTCATTTGAACTTCAATGAGTACATATCCTTTTTGACTCGAGTAAAAATAATTCACTGAAAAGTTCTTTATGTTGAGCCAGTGTGATCACTATAGCAAAAAGGATTGTGTATGTGTGTGTGTATATACATATATACATAGGTATGTATATAGGTATATGTATATATTTCCTTGGTAGTACATATGCATATACACATATGCATATTGAGGATGGGTACAAATATTAGAATAAAATGTTTTCTTATACTTAAAGCAGTACCAATAAGAATCATTTTGACTATTCGGGAAGAGACTGTCAAGTAGGACAGCTTTTACCTGCTATAAAAAAAATCCCAGGCTGGGAATGTGGCTTAGTTGTAGAGTGCTTGCCTAGCATGCATGAAGCCCTGGGTTCGATTTCTCAGCACCAGGTAAACAGAAAAGGCCAGAAGTGGCGCTGTGGTTCAAGTGGTAGAGTGCTAGCCTTAAGTAAAAAGAAATCAGAGACAGTGTTCAGGCCCTGAGTCCAAGCCCCAGGACTGGAGATAGATAGATAGATAGATAGATAGATAGATAGATAGATAGATAGATAGATAGATAGATAACATTTCTTTCTCATACTACAAAATAAAGATGTTAATGAAGCATTAAAGACACTTCTATCTTTAACAGTTTGTGTGGAAAGGGAGGAGTTCAAATCATTTGTAAATACATAGAGAGCCCAGTTCAAGAATAACCATGTAACTTACCATACCCTTGATATCTTACTGTGAACCTAGATGGTTCCTACTCCTTTCTCTTCACCTCCCTCCGTGCTTTCCTCCCTTCCCTTCCCTTCCTCCCTGCTTTTTTTCCTTTCTCTTTTCTCTTCTCCCTTTCCCTCCTTCCCCTTCTTTCCCTTCCCTCCATTCTTCCCTCCCTCTCTCCCTTCTTCCTTCTGTCAGATTTAATGATTTTGCTAGTCTCTTACCACACTATTGGGCATTTACCAACAACTGGTAGCCTGGTGCCAGTGGCTCACGAGTGTAATCCTAGCTACTCAGGAGGCTGAGATCTGAGGGTCATGGTTCAAAGCCAGCCTGAGCAGGAATGTCCATGAGACTCTTATCTTCAGTTAACCACCAGAAAACTGGAAGTGGAACTGTGACTCAGGAACAGCAGCTGAGTTCAAGCCCTGAGTTCAGGCTCCACAACTGACAAAAAAAGAAAGAAAAATATAGAGAGAGAACTGATGTTATGGATGATATTGGGTAAAATACTTTGACATTGATTGATAGATGAGCCCCGAAGAAGGCAGTCATGTGACAAGTGACTTTTCCCTCATCACATAATAATGAGTAGATTTTCAAAGACACTGTTATTTCAAGCAACTAAAGTTTTACTGCAGTAAATTGTTTTAATGGCATATCTTCACACAAAAGTGGAAATTAAACCATAAGTTAGTGTTTGGAGATGGGGTTTTCATTAGGATCCAACAGAGAAATATGGTAAGCCATGTATAGAAAATACTAATTAGAATAACTGAAATATTCTGCTTACTTGAGTTTTGGTAAGTGAATCATTCTAACTAAAATGATGTATATTATGATACTTATTTTAAGGCAAGCTTGAAAGCTAAAATATTATTATTTTATTCATGCAAGTCCTGGGGCTTGAACTCAGAGCCTGAGTGCTGACCCTCAGATTTTTTTTTCAAGGAGAGTGGTCCACCACTTGAGCCACAGCTCTACTTGTGGTTTTTGGGTGGTTAATTGGAGATAAGAGACTTACTCACTTCCCTGTCCCTGTGGCTTTAAACCACGGTCCTCAGTTCTCAGCCTTCTGAGTAGCTAGGATTTTAGGCATGAGGCACCAGGGCCCAACTAAAATATTGTATTGATAGTACTGTATATGTAGAGCCAAAAGTGGTGACTCACAATTGTAATCCTCAAACTCGAGAATAGGATCTTGAATTCAAGGACAGTTTATGGCTACATAGTGAGAGTTTGAAAAAAGACAACACAAAACAAAATAGTATCTCTGCACATTACTTCTTATTTTGGGTAAAAAGACCTGCAGGCTATGGGTGCTTGGCATGACGTAGTAGCTGGCCAGCTCAGGATGTCCAAACCACAGGAAACCGCAGCCCACAGGTTTTGAAATAACAAATTCATCGGAGACAGAGGGCCTTGCAGGCCTTCTCTTGTTTGAGAATTGGACTTAACTGGATTCAGTGGAATCAAAAGGGCACCTTATTGCTGAATGCTGCTATTGCTGAAATTAAGAATCCAACTGTTTGGCAGGCTTTGTAAAACTGAGCAGCTTCTTACATACCTAATAAATTTGGCAAGTCTAAGTAATAATAAGGCAAAGAAAAACAAAGGTCCACCAGATGAAGGCCAGTGTTTAATATTTTAGGAAGAGAAACTATGTCATAATAATGAAGCTAGTGACAATGTTGTCTTTTGAAAACAGTACCGTATTGCTGGGAGCCTCGGATTATCTGTTTATTTTTTCTCATGCTTGCTTTTAACCTCAAATCGTCTGCATCCCAGCCTTGTGAGTAGGATTAAAGGCTTGAGACAAGTAAACCCAGCTTCATCTGCACTTAAAATGGAAAAAAAAAAAAAAGTGAGCACTGGTGGCTCATGTCTGTGATCCTGGCTACTCAGGAGACTGCAATCTGAGGATCACAATTCAAAGCCAGAATGGTCTGGAAAGTCCATGAGACTTTCATCTCTAATTAACTACAAAAGCCAGAAGTAGATCTGTGCTCAAGTGGTAGAGCGCTAGCCTTGAGCAGAAAAGTTCAGGGACAGTGCTTATTCCCTGAGTTCAAGTCCGTACACACACACACACACACACACACGCACGCACGCACACACACACACCGATTACAACAAATTCCTGTATTCTAATGTACAATTTAAATGCTAGAATGTGTTCATCTTCTTCCCAAGGTTTGCTGTATTGGGCAATTTAAAAGCTCTAAACACAGTTTTTCTGCAAAGCTTGAAATATTCCATAACAAGTAAATGGGATATATACTTGGAGGTAGAAAAATATATGTCCTAAATTTATGATGATGTATTAACCTTCTAGACTATGCAAACAATGTAAACACCAGAAGACTTTCTACAACTTTATACTAGGTGACCTAGGTCATAATGTTAACATCTTTTGTTCAATGGCAAATAGCCAGTTGCACCTTGTTAAAATACATGGCAGGTGGTTAAATTTGAGAGCAGGTGAGTTTAGAATAGATTATTTTTGGAGACTGTTGAGCAGAGTGCTAGAGAATGTCCTAACACCTTCTTCAACACATCCCGTCCCCAACTCCTCCTCTCTAGCCCTCACATGCATTCCTCTGGCTAATCTCCTGATGTTATTGGCAGCCTGTGACTCATCCTGATGTCTGTTGACCCAACTGGCCAGGCAGCCCTTCTATTCTTCCTCATAAACACCTTTCCTGCCTCACACTGCAGAAGTTGCTCTGCCTGGCCTTCCTCCTGGCTTCAGTGCTGCTGCTCTTGTCCCTTCAGATTCTCCTGTCCTGCCTGTGGGACCCTGCTTGGCATGATTCTAGCTCCTACAGGATAATACAACATAAAACTTTGCATGGTGCACATGTTCTCATTCTCATTTATGTTTCCAGCTGCTTCATTTCCCTCCTAATTGTGGGGTTACAGACTGTTAAGGATAAGCGAGGCCTCCAGGGACTTTTGTACCTTTCTTGTTGCCTTACATGTTGGCTGACTCCACCTGTCTGTAGTGGCCACACTCTGCATCTTCTCTGTCTCCCCTGGGTGCACATGTCTATCCATCTGTTTCTGGGAATTCTGCATTGGTTCTAGGAGTTTCCCTGCTTGGAATCACACCATACAGAAGTCTGGTGTCTAATGATCAAGTCATACAACCATATTACTGTCTCTGCTACCCAGATTTCTTGAGAACAAGGGCCAGTGTGTTGGGAAGGCATCCCTTAGCCATTCACAGAAAAGAAAAAAAAAAGTGGTGCCTTGGGTGAGCATCATGTACCTATATACTTGCTCTATGAGAAAATGCATTTCCCAGTGAGACACATTTTAATGCTTGGCTTTGGTGAAATATCCCATGATAGACACCCATGGTCAAATGCTGAAGGAGCAATAAGAGAACAAACTTCGATATGGCTGTCCTGCAAGGGCATTCAGATGTGAGAGGGGGTTCAAGTTAAGGCAGAAAGAAGGGAATTGGCAGTTTTTCTAGCATGGTAGAGATCCATGGTCCCCTCCCTCACCAGCCCCACAACTTCATTCCTGTGCTCAACTACCCCAAATACTAGTTATCAGCATCTCATATAGTAGAATTTCCCACCTGGGGCCTGTCCCTGCTGTACAGGTTGGTGGCTAGTGGAACAAGAAGAGGTTAGTTCTAGGAAAGCATTGGCTAGCTGGGGGCTGTGCCACGTGATGCCTTCTTCCTACCCCCCAGTGTCACCTTGGTAGTGCTGTCAAGGAAGGTTTTAACAAATCCTTGGTGAGAGAATAGGTCGGTGAGTGGGGAGAAACATGAGGCAGCATTAGGCTATGGAATTTTGAGGTTTGTTTGTTTTTTACGGAGCCCTGTGCAAACAGTAGTGTCTCAAATAGGATTTTCATCTGGAAAGCCAGAGCTTTGTTTGGCTCTAGCTTGGTTCATCCTTAGCTGCGACATGTGGTCATGCTTCCTCTCTGATTAAATTTTCCAAAAAGTTGGTAGTTTTACAAAGAGGACCCACTACCTGCACAACTTTCACACCTAAAATGGTGCCATGCTTCCTTACCAAACTTAAGATGATGATAGTTTTAAGCTGATGAAGATGGGGTTTCTGAGAAGAATGACAACAAACTGTTCTTTTTTTATTTTTTAGTGCCAGTTCTAGGGCTTGAACGTTAAGGCCTTGTGCTCTTACTTGTTGGCTCATTTGACTCAAGGCTGGCACTCCACCCCACTGAGTGATATCTCCACTATCAGCTTTTTGCAGGTTAAATGGAGATTGGTCACTTGGACTTTTCTACCTGGACTGGCTACTGACCCTGATTCTCAGATCTTAACTGTCTAAGTAGGATTATAGGTGTGAGCCACCATACCTGGCAAGCAGTCTGTGTTCTTTATCAACTGGGGTGTGTGTGTGTGTGTGTACATGTGTATGTGTGTGTGAGTGTGAGTGAGAGTGAGTGAATTTGTATGTGTTTGCATGCCACTAATAGGACTTGAATTGAGGGTCTGGGCACTGCGCCTTAATTTTTTCCTCTCAAGACCAGCATTTTACCATTTGAGCCACTCTTCTACTTCTGGCTTTTTCTGGTTAATTGGAGGTTAAGAATCTCACAGACCTTCATGCTCAGACTAGCTTCAAACCATGCTCCTCAGATCTCAGCCTCTTCAGTAGTGAGGATTCCAGGTACGACCCACTGGTGTCGTTTTGTGTTCAAGACTTATTTTCCTGTGAGGAGGTTTCATTTTCATTAGAATGAATCCCAGTAAGGTTGAACTGGAAATGATAGTAGTAATTATCTTGTTGGGAGACATCTAAATCGATGTAGAAGGAAATTTTAGTTTCTGATTAAGTCAGTTCTTTGAAATCAGCACATGTTGTTCTATTATTGGAGGTAATAAAAATAATTGGTACTTTTAAATGCAGATGGGTTATGAAAACAGTAACATACTAATAAACATGAGAGGGCATGTAAGGATAAAAGGGCAAAAGTTTGATTTTATGCTAATTTTACATGAATAATAAATGCCACAGATCTTCTGGGAAACCTCCCCTTTCTCAGCATTCTAAAATACCCTATTTCTACAAGCCCTGGGGCTTTGAGCACCAGTGGAGATTTTCCCAGCATCTGTGATCTTCAGTTGAACCAGGGTTGAGGAGAGGAGAGCGTTGAAAAACTGGGTCATCCAGCTGCTCTGTGCTCGTTTGTCCTTAGGGAGTGCAGTATATGGAGCAGAAGATTGAGGTTACAACCTGCTCTTCTAGGTCCAGGTCCAGGGCAGTGAGAACAAACTGAAGGCACGTACTCCGAGGAGAGTAATAGTGTCAACATGATTGTATTGCAATTGTCTTCTGAGTCACTTCACAAAACCCGTGTTATTCAGATGCCCGTCTAGATTCCTGAAGGTAGAACTCATGAGCGGATTTGATTTTCTTGATGGCTGAGTGTTAAGGATGTAAGTTGCTCAAAATTATTTTTAACCGTCTTTTAAAATTGTTTGCATTTCAATTTCGCATTTACTTTTGGAGTGGGCCATATATTTTACCCCCATGGTTTAATATTATAATAGATGTTTTAAGATTATATATATATATATATATTATATATGTATTTTTTTCTCAGCGACAAAATCCCTGACATACACAGAGGGAGGGTGAGTTTGTTATGCTTGTTGTTTTTGAGGTCTCCGTCCTTCCCGGTGGGGAGTCCCTTGGCAGCAAGAATGCTGGGGCTAAAGGGCATCTTCCTTCCTGCCCTCTTACTCCATCAGCACCCCAGCCCAGATTCTTCCCATGTGGAGTGGATTCCACCTCCCTCCTTAGTTCTCTCGGAAACACCCTCACAGATGCAGCAGAGGTCTGCTTCACTAATCTCCTAGGCATCTCCCTTCCAAACAGATTGACAGTTGAGATGAACCGTACAATCCCTATGGGAAGTCACTCGGTAACAACTTGTTTTTTCTAATCTACACACAAGAGGCAACTATTCATAAGCAATTTAGTATACTAATAATGAAGAATAACAGACAAAAATACTTTCCGTTCTCTTCAACTATTAATAAAACACAATGGGTATTTCAGTTGCTTTAGAGCTGAGGATGATCAAGTAATAGTACAAATGTGGGTTGCTTAACCACATAAAATGAGTGTTCCTTTCCATTCTCTCCGTTTTCATCCTGGGGCTTGAACTCAGGCCTTGGGTGCTATCTCTGAGCTTCTTCTTCTTTTTTACTAGTTATGGGCCTGGACTCAGGGCCTGAGCACTGTCCCTGGCTTCTTTTTGCTCAAGGCTAGCTCTCGGCTGTTTTCTGTATATGTGGTGCTGGGGAATTGAACCCAGGGCTTCATGTATGCAAGGCAAGTACTTTTGTCACTAGGCCATATCCCCAGCCCCTTTGAGCTTCTTTTTGCTCAGGTAGCTCTCTACCACTTTAGAGCTCCACTTTGGCTGTTTTTCCTCCTCCCTCCCTCCCTCCCTCCCTCCCTCCCTTCCTTCCTTCCTTCCTCTTTGTTTTGTGTCAGTCATGGGGCTTGAACTTGGGGCCTGAGTGTAGACCCTGAGCTCTTTTGCTCAAGGCTAGTTCTCTACCACTTTGAGCCACAGCATTACTTCCTCATTTCTTTTTTTTTTTTTTTTTTTTTTTTTAGTTTTTGAGTGATTTTTTTGGAGATAAGGATCTCACAGACTTTCTTGTTCAGGCTGGCTTTAAACCATAATTCTTGGATCTCAGCCTCCTGATTTGTGAAAGGATATGTCCCAGCCATCCCAGGAGACCATGCAGAGATAGTCATGCACAGGAGAAGGTGGTTCATAAGGGGGTTTATTAGTGGGGCCATATCTCCCACGGGAGAGGGAGCAACATGGCTTCTGCACCTTATCCAGGTGGCAGCTTCTCTGGGGCTAAAGGGGAAGCAGGTAGGTCTTAATAGTGAGTATGAGTGGCTCATTATAGTTCTAGGGCAGGGAGTTTAGGAGTGGGTGGATTTGGGGGCTAATGGGAGGAGCTGAGGACCTAGGCCGGGGAAATGCTAACATTTAGGATTACAGGTGTGAGCCAAGAGTGCCCAGCTTCTGTTTTATTTTAAATAGCATTTTGAGTACATTCTGCTGTTGGTTCTTGGAGCACACGTGTTGAGGCTCCTTTGTTTTCCTTCAAGCAATCACTATCTGTGAAAAATTGGAGAAAAATCACTAACTGCTTAAAAAGTATTGATTGGATACCACAGAATGTGAATGCCTTCAGGAAAGATTGTTCATGAAAAGGAAACATTTTTGTTCAGTTTCTTAGGTCTATTTTTTCATATTTAGCTTTGTTTTGATTATTTGCTGTGCTTATTCCAAGAAGCCAAAACAGTTCACTTCCGTTTTTTTTTCAGTTCTGCTTGTTTATTTAAAGTGATGGAAACATTTAGAATGACTCCAAAACTGAACAAATTATTTATTTCTTAGCAAGGATGTATTTTAGTATAATTGGGTGAAAGTTGCAAGAAGTGGAAAAGAGAAACAGTCCCTGCTTCCCATGCAGGAAGTAGGAGTTAAGACTCTAAATTCCTCTTTTAAAATAGAATTATTCCCAGGGCACAATGACATAGGAAGTGACTTATCACTGGAATAGCATCACACATAGATTTGAGTATCAGTATGTGCTTGCAAACAAATTCACCCATTATGACTACTTACAGGGGAAAAATGAATGAGGCTTGCATTTGATAGAAAGTTAAGGTGACATGGTCAAACATACAGTGCTTTTTTGTAGTTGTTGCCAGTCCTGAGGCTTGAACTCAGGGCCTGAGAACCGTCCGTGGCTTCTTTTTGCTCAAGGCTAGCACTCTACCACTTGAACCACAGCACCATTTATGGCTTTTTCTATATATGTGGTGCTGAGGAATAGAACCCAGGGCTTCATGTATACGAGGCAAGCATTCTTGCCACTAGGCCATATTCCCAGTCCCACATACAGTGCTTTTAATGATGGCCTTAAAGGGAAAAATGTGAGTAAAATTTCAAGGTAGGTGGTGATTTATTAGGGATTATGAAATGACATGTTCACAGTATAAATCTTTGTAATGACCAAACTGCCAACCTGAAACAGATGTGTTTGTAGAAAATGAGTAGGAGGCGGAAAAGGCATTTGAAGCCCAATCCTTTGTAGGATTATGATTTGTGGGAGTGTATGTGTGTGTGTGTGTGTGTGTGTGTGTGTGTGTGTGTGTGTGTGTGTGTGTGTGTGTGTGTGTGCGCGCGCGCGCCTGTCTGTGTCCTGCACTTAAACTCAGGACCCGGGCTCTGTCTTGGGCTTTTTTCTTTCTTTTTCTTGGTGGCTCAAAACTGGTGTTCTTCCACTTGAGCCACAGCTCAACTTGCAGCTTTTTTGGGGTGCTTATTGGAGGTAAGAGTCTCATCAACTTTTTTTCTTTTTAATTTTCTACTGTTAAGGTGATGTACAGAAGGGTTACAGTTATATACGTAAGGTAGTGAGTACATTTCTTGTCAAACTTGTTACCTCCTCCCTCAATTTTCTCCCACTTTCCCTCCTCCCAAAATCCCCCATGCCCCGAGTTGTTATGAAGGCACTTTACTTCTGAGCCATCCCTCCAGCTACCCATGCCCCAAGTTGTATAGTTAGTTTACAATATATTGTCTTGTAAGTATTGCCGTTGCACTGGTTTGCCTTTTACCCGTTGTCTCACCATTTTGATGTTCTCCTTCCCTTCCTAATTCAGACAAATATATATACAATACCTAGGGTACTAAAACCAAATACAGTGACAACAGGGGCTAAATCATAGGGAAGATAAACAAAAGAAAAAATTTCACATAATGCGTTAAAAATAACAACAATGATAAACCACTTGTTTCTTGGAGTCCATTTCGCTTAGCATCATTTTATGTGATCATATGTACATTGCTATTGAGATATTGTGATAATCTGCTAGGACTATCCTAGACATATACTAATTATTAACAATGAGGGAAACTGTAGTGTGCATGTTTCTTTTGATCTGGCTCACTTCACTAGTATGATTTTTTTTTTCCAGGTCTTTCCATTGCTTTACGAAGGGGACAGTGTCATTCTTTTTGATAGAAGCATAGAATACCCAAAGGATTGCAAGCAAGGCCATACTAAAGCTACCAGAACAGCCATGTTGGTTGCAGCATTATTTACCATGGCTATAAAATGGAACCAACCTCTCACTAGATGAATTGATCAAGAAATTGTCGGGGCTGGGAATATGGCCTAGTGGCAAGAGTGCTTGCCTCCTACACATGAAGCTCTCGGTTCCATTCCCCAGCACCACATATATGGAAAACGGCCAGAAGGGGCGCTGTGGCTCAGGTGGCAGAGTGCTAGCCTTGAGCGGGTAGAAGCCAGGGACAGTGCTCAGGCCCTGAGTCCAAGGCCCAGGACTGGCCAAAAAAAAAAAAAAGAAAGAAAGAAAGAAATTGTGGTATATATACACAATGGAATTCTATGCTTCTATCACCAACTTTTATGCCTGGACTAGCTTTTGAACCTTGATCCTCAGACCTCAGCCTCCTGAGTAGTGAGGACTATCAGATGTGAGCCCCTGGCATGCAGCACTCTTCCCCCCCCCTCATATATTTGATCAAACTATCGTATTCACCCAGCCGATTTCTCTACCAATGGAACTGGAACATTAAAAACTATGAAATCAGTCTTTTGTATGTCATTTTCCTATTTGTGGGTAAATAATTGTGCTTCATGTGCCTGATTTCCTGCCCCCACGTAAATCTTTTAAGTTTGGAATCAAAGCCATTGCTGTGTTTATGAATTCCCAAACATGTAGATCTCTGATGCATTTCTTCTTTAAGTAAACATGACTTAAAGGCATGGCTGTGGCTTATCTAGTTATTTTTTGAACCACGTGGTAATGATGATAAAAATTAACCACAAGTATCTTTGTGTCTATATTAATTTCTCTTGCAGTTGAAAAGGGTAGGCAGAAGCATCCCAGAAGTCTATGCATCCAGACCCAGACATCTCCAGATGTGTTTTCCTCTGAGAAAACACTCAAATTGGCTCAGTATAAGACGAAATGTGAAAAACAAAGCGGATTTATCCTGCAGCTCAAGCAACTTCTTTCTTGTGGGAACACCAAGTTTGAAGCCCTCACCGTGGTGATCCAGCACCTCCTAGCTGAGGTAAGATGGTGGAGTTTGGGGAGGTTAAGAAACAGGCATGTGATCTTGATCGACTTCATGATTAGGAAGAAACAATAGGTACAATTCATCTGTTTTCATCTAGCCCCTGATGACTGTGAGTCATTCTCCAGAAATTTAAGATGGAAACATTTTCCTAATATTTCATTCCCTCTCCCCACTCCCCACTCCCCAGACTGTCTTGATGAGAAGAACAACAGGAAGATAAGTACCCATGATATTCTTACACAGTTTTTCTCTGCTTTATTGTCTATATCATTTATGCATTCTACATTTGTGAGTTAATTCTGAGGTTAGTCCTAACCTTGTGTTTGGGGACTTTTTAGAATTTCCATCCATTCCCAAAAGAATCTGTGGTACAACAAAAGAAAAACATACTACCTTATTACTTTTCCCTGTTATTCCTCAGAGATACTAATTCAGGAACTGGTTAAAATTCATTGAGAAAACAAAGTTTACATGAATATACACTCCTGAAGATACCACAACAGAAACTACACTTTTTTTTTTATAAGAGAGGAACTAGGAAGGGAAAAGAACTTGAGTTCTTTAGAAATATTTTAATTTCATTTAAAGATGGATGTATATTTATAGATATGTAAGATAAATATATGTGTGTGTATAAACACATATAAACCAGCATATATGTATATGCATGTATGTTCCGTATGGTGCTGTAACTCCATTTTGTCCAAGAAAGCTGTAGTGATTTCATAAAGAGGCCACTGAGATATGGATGCCTGTTTAGGGAGTGGACACAGGTAAACAGGATTTATCTATCCCTTTGAGGAGTTACCAGGCTACCCACTGGTCAACATTCCCGTTCCCTCATTCATATGTACATTTGCCTATTTTTGTAGTATTTTTGTTTCTCTTTAATATTTGAAGAAGAACATCAAGAGCTGGCCTCTATAACCAAGTAGTCTAAATTTGAAGCCATATGATGGCAGGTGTGTGGAAACATTTAGCTCTTCTATTTCAATAAAAGCCAGTTATTTCTGTTTCATTGCACCCAGCCTAGTAGCTCCATCTTCAGCCTTTTCTCCTTCTCTATCTATCTTCCACCTTTCTCCATATTACATCTATCATTGTATCTTGTGAACGTTGAACTTTGTTTCTCTTCTTTGTCCCATTTGTCATCCTTTCTCAGATCCTGATTGACTATTTACTAGGTTCAGATAGCTACTTCGTATCTACTCTTTATGCTTCTGTCCTTTCTCTCCTATAACATATCATAAGCACTGCCTCAAACACCTATCTTTTCAAAGCATTCTATTCTAAATCTTCCCATGGTTCAACATTGATTAGAGCTGACCTGACCACTATGGTCAGATCACTAGCCATAGAGAGCTATTTACTAAGCATCTATAATCAGTCCTAGTTGAGTTATGTGCTCAGTATGAAATCCATGTGGATTTTAAGTAATGAAAAAGAAGATGCAAAATTCAGTGGTGATGATTTTTACATTGACTATTGAAAGTAAATATCATATATTTGGATTGTGTGAAATGTATTGTTTAAATTAACTTCTCCTTATATTGCTTAAAAATGTGGCTACCAGGAAATTTTAAATTACATGACAATGTTATATTCATTTTGGATGACTGATTTTTAGCTGGCAATATAAGGCTGCCTATAATTTGGTACAAACTGTTACTTTTAGTGTAACTCTCACTGCCCAAATGCTAAATTATATGTTTAGGAGATGGAAGGGAAGCAAGAAGACTTTACCATTTGTTCTATACTTCTACTATGATTACAAAAATCAATGCAGATTTGGAATTTACAAATGAGAGACGCAGTTTGCTCAAATTCTGTAACTTGATGGATGCTCCTTCCTATATGTCCAGATCTTCTATACAGCATCATCAATAATATCACAATCTATACTTAATGTATACAGACTCATTCACACACAGAACCAAAGTAAAAATGCAAGTTGAGAAGGCAGCCATACCTTCCATGCCCCTCCATGGGCAAAGATCCAGGAGAAGATTTGAAGAAGAAAGCAGGAGTCTGTTCTCCAGGTTTCTTCGCTATCCCGAAGTCCCGCTCCTGATACAGTCTTGCACTATGCATATGGGCATTTTAAAATAATTTCTCCATGCGATCTGGTTCCCTAAGCAAAAGCCAAATACTTAGGTGCTCAGTTGAAGAAAGAAGAGATAATAACACTAGATTGAAAAATTCACTGGTTTGGTTATACTAAAAAATTCTTTGTTAGTATATAACATGATTATCTGATGGATTCCAAGAACACTTTTACCCATTTAGCTTACATTTGTGTGTACGTGTGCGTGCGCGCGTGCTGGTACTGGGGCTTGAACTCATGGCCTAGGCGTGGTCCCTTAGGTTTTTTTCTCAAGGCTAGCATTCTATCACTTGAACCACAGCTTTTTTCTTCCAGGTTTTTGGTGGTTAATTGGAAAATAAGATTTTCCTGGTCTTGCTTGAACTGGCTTTAAGCTACAGTCCTCAGATCTCAGCCCCCCCAAGTAGCTAGGATTATAGGCACAGCAGGAATTTTACTTCCATCTTGATGTAAGTTTGAATGTTTTAGTGGTCACTTGGAACCATTAATTTGGGACCCAGAATCACCTTGAGGGGACAGGGGATGTGTGGTGGAACAATGGGCTCACCTCGTGATAGACCAGAGACAGAGAGGACCAGGCACAAGTTACAAAAGCAGCCTCAACTTATGACTTCCTTCAACCAGGCTTCCCCTAATAGCCCATTCAGCTACAAACTTCATCAGTGGGCTGACCCATCCCTGAAATTGGCATCTCCATGATCTAAGCACCTCCCTGTAGCACCAACCTCTGGGGGCCAAGCCTTCAACTCACCATTCAAACCATAACAACAACAACAAAAAACCTACATGATGGCAATAATCTAATTGTGAATACTGTAATTATTGCAACGATTCCAATAGCTACATATAATTGATGAAGTCCAGAAACTCTCCTGAGGCTTGTGGCTTTGTGTTCTATTCCAGTCTCTGGATTCCAGGAGCATTTATACTTTCATTCTCATAGGCAAGTATCCAATTAGTGCTTCTTTCTTTCTCCGCCTCCGCTCCTCCTCCTCCTCCTCCTCCTCCTCCTCCTCCTCCTCCTCCTCCTCCTCCTCCCCCCCCTCCTCCTCCCCCCTCCTCCTCCTCCCCCTCCTCCTCTTCCTCCTTTTCTTTCCTTCTTTCCTCCTTTCTTCCTTTCCTCCCTTCCTCCCTTCCTCCCTTCCTCCCTTCCTCCCTTCCTTCCTTCCTTCTTCTTCTTCTTCTTTTTCTTCTTCTTTTTTTTTTTTTTTGCTAATCCTGGGGCTTGAACTCAGGGCCTGAGCATTGTCCGTAAGCTTCTTTTTGCTGAAGGCTAGCACTCTACAACTTGAGCCCCAGCGCCACTTTTGGCCTTTTCTGTTTATGTGGTACAGAGGAATCGAACCCAGGGCTTCATGCATGCTAGGCAAGTACTCTACTGCTAAGCCACATTTCTAGCCTTCTTCTTAAGATAGGAAGTTCATTGTGAGCAGAACCGGCCTCTGGTTGTTCCTGATAAAACTGCCCCGGAACCTGTAGTAGACACTCAGTGAATACCTGAGGGAACAAGTGCATGAAAGGCATGGAATCCCAGATGTAAGATTCCCAGAAAGTTTTAATCAGATGTCCTTTGTCCCTTCTCTGTTTTCTAATCAGCAAGTCTTTAGTGGCTGCCTAATATCTGTGAAGTACTGGTATAAAACAAGAAGGAAAGACATAATGGGGGAAAGTTGAACAACTAAAAAAATTTCCTTTAACCCTTTTGTTTCTCTTTTTCATCACATAAGTGGTGTATGTGTGTCCACATAGGCATTGTACCTACATATGATATGTGCATAGGATTTTAAAACAGAATGAATAAAAATAGTTGATTATAGGGAAACCAAGAACTATTTCTTATCCTTCTGTGGTAGTCCATATCACTACTGTGCCAACACATTTCATTCCATGCCAGGGTTCCAGTAAATGTGTCATCCATCTGGCAGTTCGTGTCATACTTACTTCTTAGAGGATGAATTGATGTGAGTGCCACATCCTGGCACGGCTGACAAGTGTTCTGTACAGACAGCCAACATTCACAATGTTGATGATAGTAGCACATGTTCCCATAAAGGCTTTGTGGGTAGATGTCTAAGGAAGCCTGCCCAGAGCTGAGGTCACTCCTAAACTTCTGACCAATTCTTCACATTGCATCTAAATCTTCCTCTATTATGATTTTTTTCCAAGTGGAATCTGACCTCAGCTAGCACCTGAATAAACAGAGATGAAGTTTTAAATGATGCTAGCAGTTTACTTTAAATGAAATTATCTCTAACCAAAAGAAAGTGGCCATACTGACAGACTTACTGTGCAGTGGGGCCAGTCAGACACAGTCCTGTCAGAGCCATCCGACGTGGCTTCCTCTGCAAGACCTCCACTGCTGCTGGTGCCATTCCCTAGCCAGGAGCATTCAGGCACACTGCTGGGATGGCAGCCAGAGACTAAGTGCCTGTGTCCCAGGGACCTCTAATTATATTATGGTGAATCCATTTTTTTTTCTTGGAGCACGACATATATTTAATGCATGAGTATAAAAGCATCTCATTGTCTAGTGCTCTGCCTTTCTCTCTCTTCACATTGTGTGTGTGTGTGTGTGCATGCACACATGCTCATGCTAAGAATATAGTCTGCATGTTACAGTACAAAAAAAATCTATAAAGGGCCTATAAAGGGTTTATCATCTGAGAGAGAAACACTAATCTTAAGAGCATCTGAATTAGAAAAAGCAGTGAATTAGTATTTAGCCTGACCAAGTGTATTTTATCATCTATAAGTAAATGCTAAGTATATCAAGGGCCAGCTAACAGGAAAATAGGGGCAGAAACTGACAATCTTTGTCTGTTATGGTATAGGCATATATTATGGTATAGGTTGGCATTTCACATAAATCAGATTTAAAGCCTTCGGTTTTTCCATTATCCTATTTTTTTTGTCCCCTTAGTTGAGGTCATCTGCTTTGATTGATGACTGGAAAATTGGGCTTGGACATTTTAGTTTTACCCAAGTCCCAAGCTCCTTGAAGTCCCTAGCGCCACCATGTCTTCTGCTTTGTACATTTTGTAATAGTATGGGCTGTAAAAACTGCTTGGCTAGTTGGTTCTAATAATTTGGCCACACATTAGAATGATAAATGTGACTTGTGGGCATTAGGGTGAGGAAGGGATGATGTTCTGACAGTGTTCCAGGCGATTTACCTAATGGATCAGGTGAAGAATGCCAGTCGTCTCCTGAGGTTGGCATTGGCGGCGTGTTGAGGTGGGGTAAGCATGGCGCTTGTGACTTGCACAGAAAAGACTGGGGTTCTGAGAATGAGCTGGGTGGCTCAGGTCCAAGGAACTGCAATGACCTTCCTTCCCCGACCCCTTCCCCTTTCCTTGTTGGGGTGTGTGTAAGGGGGTATAACCCCAGAGCCTCACACCGGCTAAGCACCTGCTCTCCCACTGAGCTACACTTCCAGCCATGATTTTTGTTTCTAATATACCCAATGAGAGACTGATTTTGAGCTAGGAAGTTATAGGCACAAAGAAAATGAAATACTAATCTAGCAGCCCTAAGAGAAAGGCACAGAGGATTCGAGTGAGACAGTGTCAAGGAAGAGGAGCAGGCTAACTTCTGTGCAAGAACTGGGGCTGCTCCCCCAGGCTTCCTGCTCTTGCTTAGCTTGTTTGCTGAAGGCTGATGCTTGACCATTGGAGCCACACCTCCATTTCTGTCAGCTGGCTGATTTTCGGACAGCCATTGAGACAAAGAGTGAAAGCTGACTTCAGTTTGCTGTCTCTGTGATTGGCAGGTATCTGGGGATAGAAATGGCTTCTGAGGCACTGAGGATGGGATGGCTGAGGGCAGAGGTCAGAGGGGGAGAGGGCCACATGAAGACTGAAATTGCTTGTCCCACAAACACGCTTTGTAAGCAAACTGTCACCTGCTGGTATCTGGGATAGGAGAGAATGGCTTTTATGGAATTGCCCTTTGAGTACATACCATCAGCCATTTTCTATCTTTTTCACCTTTCAGTTTCTGTAAAAGTGGGGAATAATTTTATTTTCTTGTCATCTCTTTCTTCTATTAACTTGGCTGTTATTGGAAAGTGACGGCACCCAAGTTCACTGAGTGTGTTTTGATGTCACTTATGGATAACTACAAAGATATGTTCTGCTTTCCCTGCCATTTGAGTGGCAAAACTTGCTGGCAACTGTCTGAACTAGCTCAATCAACAAAAGTAGAGCATATATATATATATATATATATATATATATGTATATGTATATATATGTTTGTGTGTGTGCACATTTATGTATGGATATATGTATGTATACATGCATATATATGTGTATATATATAATTTTCCTCCATTATCTTAATTATCAAACTTCTATCCAAAAACTGTTAAACTAAAAACCAATGACTTATTATTTTTAAAATTTTGAGATTTTAGAACAATTTAACACATTAGAAAAAACCCCACACATTTAGTATAGCACTAAGGCCCAAATGTACTCAGTGAAAATTTTGGTGGTGGTCCTCGTATTTTGAACTAAAGGTCCTGTACTTGGTAGGCAGGTGCTCCAATTACTAACCATGCCTCCAGCCCTTTTTGTGCTTTTTATTTTGGAGGGTGAGGATATGCACATGGCCACAATTACCCTATTTTAGGCTTCCCACCATTGCTGGGGTAACAGGTATTTGCCACCACACTTAGCTTCTTTTTGTTAAGATGGAGTCTTGCATACTTTTCTGCCTAGGCTGACCTCAGACTCAGCATCAGGCCCAGCTTAAGATGACATCTGCCACTATGCCCTTGCTAGTCTTGAGAAGAGGTCTCATAAACTTTCTAACGGAGCTGGCCTTTAACCACAGTCTTTTTATACTATGACTGTAGGAATTAGCTACTAGTGCCAGACTTCACCCCCACCCCAAATGCTTAAATTCCAGCTACTGTGGAATCCACATACTAGTGTTTAGACTACCTTAGCTACTGATAAGAGACTGGGGCAAAATAAAAGTAAATATAGGATACCATAAAAAGTAGTAGATACCATCTCTAGCACTTACATCAACTCTTCAGTCTTAAAAAACAAAACAACCTCCCCCCCCACCAAAAAAAACACCTTCCTTGAATGGTGTCTGGCCCCGAGTTCAAGGTCTATGACTGACAAAAACAAAGCAAAACGAACAACCCACTCAGGCTCAGAGTTTAAGCCCCAATTCCAACCCTCTACCCTCAATCTATGGACTATGTTTTTCCTTGTTTGTTTCTGTTTTTGTTTTTTTGAAGGTCTTGGTGCTTAATCTCAGGGCCTGAGTGCTGTCCCTGAGCTATTTCCGCTCAAGGCTAGCACCTATTTGAGCCATTACTTCTGGTTTTCTGGTGATTAATGAAGAGATCATGCCTGGACTGGCTTGGAATCAGGGTCCTAAGATCTCACCCTCCTGAGTAGCTAGGATGACATTTGTGAGTCATCTCAGTGCCTAGCTTGGACTGCATTTTAAGTAATCAGATTTCAAGAGAAACCATTTTCGATTTATGATGTCATTTGGAATTCTGAATCACAACACCCCCCCCCTTTCCTTGCCCTTCACCTAGTTCATAACCTCATTTAGTATATGGGTTTCAAAGAATGAGTTTCCCTTTTCTATTAGTGGGATAATCTAATGGCCTCAATTAGAGAGGGGAGTAAAAAAAGGCTCACAAATCTAAAAATAACTCCATTATCCGTGTAGAGAGGGTCAGTTTTTGTTCCCACCATCCCAGCTGATATTTAAGTAAGTGGCAATCGATCAGTCTAATGTCTGGCTCTCGTTTTTTCATAAATGAAGGGCTGTGGCTTTAAGTGATCGCAGGCTGCCTGTGCCAAAGGCAGAAGCTGCAGTATCAGCTTCTGTGGGGAGAGAGGAGTCTGAGGCATACGGTAACCTGCAGGACAGGCAGGACAGCCCCGGAGGGCCAATGGCGCTCTTCCTGGTAGAGCTTTGAATGGAGACCAAGCCAAAGGGTGGGAGGCGCCGCCACCTGGGCATTTCTTGGACGGTGCAGGGGGTAGGGGATTTGGAGACAGAAGCCGGAACATGGGCTGCCCCAGCAGCAAAATGTGCCTCTCTCCTCCATGTGCGGCAACCAGGGTAATGAGGGTTTGTTTATAGTGCTTTGCTGGTAGGATGTCAGGGACCATGTGGAGGAGGAGGAGGAGGAGGACGGAGGGTGTCTGGAATTGGGCAAGTGCATTGAATGACGATGGGCTCTTGGTCTGGATGCAAAGGGCCCAGGTCATCTCTGCAGGACTGGCATGGAGGTGCCCTGGGGTGGTCCTGCACCTTCGGAGAGCCTGGAAAGAACTAAGGAAATTCTTTCTTCATTCTGCCCTGGGTGTTAGAGAATCTGACCTCACAACTGTATTTGTGGGTGTGGATGTGTGAGTTGCTGGTTACTTAGAAACATATTTTGTCTTGGAATTGATAAATGCTTTTTCTTTTTAAATATGGAAACAGCTACCTGGTTTCATTTAGTTCATTTTTCTAACATCGATTTAGAATTATTGCTACTCTAAGTAGCTATAATCCTTTGAAACAGATGTGTTACCTGGGTACAATTAATTAAGTTCTCAAAGATTCTCTGCCTCTTTCTCTTCCTCCTTTGGTCATAGTTTTATAACAAAACTTTTCCTTTTAGGAAAAAAAAAAGATTGTCCTTTTAACAAAACTTTCTTGTTTGTGGATATAGGACAAAGTCCATACAAGTGCCTGTGTTTAGAACATTAAATATTTATCTTAACCTGATTAGGTCTTTATTGCCCTTGGAGGAGAGTATATTAAGTCTTAGGTACAGTATGCATTAGCTAGAAGGTTCTATGGAGCCTCAGTGAAGCAGTGACTCACAGAACATATTTGTAAATGAGCCATTCAGCTCCTCAAAGGAAAGTTCCTCTTGGATCTGTGAAAATACAGATTTTTTGAAACAGGAATTTCCTTCACAACTCAGGGACATCTGTGTTTTCTGACAACACAAAACTGTTAGCTTAAGTGATTTGTATCTTGACTTCTCCATTCTGGATCTGGTTCTTTTTTCCCCCCCCATAGAGATAACAAGTATGGGTGCTTTATTGAAAGGGACCCCCTTCAAAGCATGAGTAACTCCATATGTGTGTGTGTTTTTTCCACAGCGTGAGGAAGCACTGAAGCAACACAAAACCCTATCTCAAGAACTTGTTAACCTCCGTGGAGAGCTAGGTAAGTGTGTGTGTGTGTGTGTGTGTGTGTGTGTGTGTGTGTGCATAAAAACATGGGAGAATTGGAAAATATGGTCTTCTCATCTGCACTGAGTCTGAAGTTGCTTGCTGGCAGTAGTTAGCTCTCTCCCTTATCTGTGCAAACACTTAGTATCGACATTTCTTTTGAATCTTGGCAGCTTTACCTTAAGTTCACAGAATTCCTGGCACTGACTTAAGCCCAGCAGAACCTCTGATGACCAAAGCATGTCTGATGCTGAACAAAGGGGGTAGAAGGGCTGTTGTCACCAAGTGAATAATCCCATCATGGTTTTTTTTCTGAATCACTTTTCATATTTAAAATGTATTGAAGAAATTCCCTCCCTGAACACAATAATATACTTCATAGAGATGTTTTGTGAGTAGTATGAGAATAAAGTTTAGGATGGCCCATCTGAAAAAGAGGCATACTTCGTACTAATCTTACCAGTTGTATGGGACTAGGGCCAGATAGTCACCCAGCTCCTATCTGTTACTGTGCCATAGTGAACAGTACCCACTGCTGCTGTACATAGCCCAGGCTACTACTATTTTAGTTCTTATCTGTCCTAGAGATCCCAAGCTCAAGACAAAGACAATACTGCTTTTTCAGCCTCTGCTACTGTAATAGGGTAAACTGACTGTGCTGGGAGTCTCCTATGTGCTTGGGGGTGGGGGTCTCGTGTCTGTGAGAGCTATTCAGCCTAGAGAATTTGCTTTCTGAGTAATCTTCAGCTAGCCCTGGAGTTGATCATCCAAAGGCTGCTTTCCTTGCCCTTTCCAGCCTGTGCTGGCACTCACCACTGAAAGCATGCATTAGGTAGAAGAAATTGTGTTTGCCCAGTTTGAAAAGATTCTCCCTATTTTTATAGGTAAGAATGGGGTTCAAGCTTTGCCCGTTAAATTTGCCAAACCATTCTTAACACCAAGAATGGACCAACCAGGGCCAGGGCCTGTGGGGTCCGGACCCTCTACTTTTCTCTGCTCTTTTTACCAGTTGCAAGCAAAGCCAAACTCTTTAAGCCAAGGCACCATTCTTGACCTTGTCTCAGGTTACAGAAATGAAGGATCCTTTCTGGGAAAGCACTGTGAAGAAGAATGAAACTTCTGAGGCTTGGGAAGCCTTTCAGGGTTAACACAGCTGTGTGGCAGCCTGGCGGTGGCTGCCACGTGGCCTGACTGCTGCCCTTTTGACTGGCCAGAGAGGCAACTTAATTTGCCTGTGTCTCTGCCTTAAATACGATCATGGATGGAAAGTTAGGACAGGAAAGAGGCCTTTTCATGTGCCTTCAAGTTCATCAGGACCCGGTTGAGGTGGCAAGATGACTGCCTTATGTTTCAGGTTTCTGCTCTCTCCACAATGAGAACTGAGAAAGAAACACTGTGCTCATTGACTCTGAGTGGGTGATCCTCCACTTACTTTCTAGGGTATGGCCCAATTACACAATTTAAATAGGGACCCAGTCACTCAATACCTCCAGTCTGCCAGGAAGTAGCCCTCAGTTTTTTGTTTGTGATAAGGAGAGTATGTCCTGCTGCTGCCAGAGTGTCAGACACAACAGGTAGCTTGTTCCATATTCTGTCACTGGAGGCTGGATCAAGGGAGGTGACATTGGTCCTGTTCCATCAGGCAGTGTTGGTCGAACAACAGCATAAGCAGTTTGGAAAGGGTTGGTTCTGTCAGGGGTGAGAACATTTCAAACACTGGTAGTGAATGCACTCTGAGCTTGAGGTTGTGTTGTTAGTTTTATTTAGCCTGGGCTGACATGGAAAGGGTGGGTTTGCATGACAGACGTCTTAAGAGAGCCATTATCACCATCACCCCATCATCAAAGTATCTACCTTCTTCTCCAGTAATCATGAAGGGCTGTTAGTGTCACTCTTCAATAGGCTAATTTTTTTCTATACCTTCTCTAAACACTTGGGGTAAGGTTCCTAAACTACTGAAGAGTTGGAAAGAATAGCAGCCTACTCATAAATTCAGCAGCACCTAAACCCTAGTAGAATTTGTGAGTGTAGCCTTTACAATTTAAAGGTCACCATTTATCCCTACCACTGACGGGACTTTCCCATTGACATCTCATGAGTTACCTTGGCAAGGATCCTCTGCTACCAAAGGGAAGCCATCTTACCTGTAATGCAAACTGCCTGGTGCTGCAGCCTGGGCCACGCCCCCTCACACAGTGACCTCTCTGCTTCCAAAACACCTGTCCCAAGGCCACAGAACAAGAGCACCAGGTTCTCCGCATTCCAGTCGTTCTCAGATAGTTTGCATGGGTGTATTTACTGTGTTTTGTGTTTCTCAGTTATCTTCAGAGAGTGAAGTTCTTAATTGTGAAAAGTTCTGGTTGTTTTTCCTGCTCCTTATGGAAAAAACATAATCTTTACAGAATCTGCACGAGTGATAATTTATTGATGTTTGACGTTTTAAAGTTCCTAGATGTTTCAGAAAAAAAGCATGAAAAGAAAAATTTTAAGCCAGGCTAGCTCATAGATCCACTATTCTGAGATATTATTTGCAGAGTCCCTTGTCTTTGTTTGTATGAATAATTATATCTGTGTACTCTTGATTTTTAAAAGGTGGAGTGCTAAATGTGGATGGCTCACGCTATATCTTATTATTATTATTTTTTTTTGCCAGTCCTGGGCCTTGGACTCAGGGCCTGAGCACTGTCCCTGGCTTCTTTTTGCTCAAGGCTAGCACTCTACCACTTGAGCCACAGCGCCCCTTCTGGCCGTTTTCTATGTATGTGGTGATGGGGAATCGAACCCAGGGCTTTCATGTATACGAGGCAAACACTCTTGCCACTAGGCCATATTCCCAGCCCCGGCTCATGCTATATCTTAACTGCCCAGGGCCTCACTGCATAGCCCGGTCTGGCCTTGAACTTGGAGGTCTACTCCTTCTGCTCGTTCCACCAGTTTTGAGAGCATATATATATATATATATATATATATATATATATATATATATATCTCACACACCTGTGTAATAATATGATCTACATCTTCAATGAGGCATTGAGAATTTCTATGATCCCAGGGAATTCCCTTACGCCCTTTTCCAGTGGATTCTCCCTTCCCAGAAGCAAATGCCGATATGATTTTATCACCGTAGGAAGTTTGTCTTTTGTAGGAGTTCATCTAAATGCCTATGGCAGTACATTCTGTTTCATTCATGTATGGCTTTGTGAGATGGATCCACGTTGCTGTTTGTGTCCTCTGATGTTTTGAAGTCCAGCACTTTGTCCTGTTGCCTCAGAACCCGCACTGCAGTCCTGTTTTCTGATTGTAGGAATGTCGATGGAGTAGGAGTCCCACAAAAACTTGTGGTCACATCAGTGGTTTGCTCATCCGTACCTGGCTTTGCCTTCTACCTGTGGGCTGATGATGCAGGCGTATTTGCCTAGTTCTCTCCTTCATGAGCTGCAGGTGTGTGCTTCCTGGAGAAGGGCTGCATCTAGGTGAACCATTCTCAGCCTCCTTGCTTCCAGAACCCTCTTTAGTGTCTGCTCACACAAGCCTGTTCTACACAGTTTGCTTCTCAGCCTCTGTAGCGGCATTACTAAGTCTCCTATCACCCAAGCCAACATTCTCCCTCTACATGCATGTCTGTATCTTAAATCTTACAGCAATCCATGCATGCATCCTCAGCATTCTAGCTGCTACTGTTTTAACGTAAGCCCCATGTGTGTGTGTGTGTGTGTGTGTGTGTGTGTGTGTGTGTGTGTGTGTTGCCATAGGGGGTTTGAACAGAGGGCCTTGAGCTTGAGTTTGCCAGGCAACAGTTTAACACCAGAGTCATACATAAGCTCCCCCCACCCCTTTTTTCACTTTTAGTTATTTTTTGGGATAGGGTTTCAAGGTTATAAACAGGGCCAGCTTTAGGCTGTGATTCTTCGACCTCCCCTAGCAGCCACCCAAGCTAGCCCACATCTCTCTTTATATGCTCCCAGGACATGCATCAGATATGCATCTTTTGATGGGGACTTGTCTTGACATAGGGCCTTGCTATATGGTCCTGGCTGGCCTTGAATTCATGATCCGTGTTCCTCAATTTCCAGAGTGCCAAGATTACGGGCATGTGTAATCACACACAGCTTTCTACTGGACAGTGATTTTGTTTTGGTCCTGGGGCTTGAACTAAGTGTTTTGTGCTCTTGCTTAGCTTTTTCCCAGCTAGTGCTCTGCCACTTGAGCCACATCTCCATCTCTGGCTTTTTTTTTCTGATTAATTGGAAATATGAGTCTCTCATATTTGTCTGCATGGGCTGATCCAGCTTCTCAGATTTCAGTCTGCTGAGTAGCTAGGATGATAGGCATAAGCCACCTGCACCCATCTCTATTGGACAGTGAGAACAAATCTAAATGGCTTTGGAGAAAAGGTTCAGATAAACTAAAGCATCCAAAAGCCTGATCACCCAAGATCCTTCATCCTCACTTCCTGTCTAGATGCCCTTCCTTCCGTTCATACATCATTGTCCTCCTAGTCACAGGATAATTCATATCTCTGTCCACTTTTCTTGCATAACTTCTTTTTCTACTTTGTTCTACCCTGCTCTTCTTGGCTCTCAGGCTCCCCCATTTACTCATTTTTTTAAGTTCTAGCTAAAATAACATTGTTTTTCTCTCTGCCATCTTTCAAGCTAGTTAATTTTGCCTCTGCTATGCCCTTCAGGGCACTTATTTTGTTTCCGTGCAGACTTAGTTCTTACAGTTGTTTATATTCCTCTTCTCACCACCCAGAGCTATGGTGCTTCAAAAGTTTCAGGCTGAAATCTCCATAGTTTTGTAGCTTTACCACCTTGTGCCCTATACTTAGTGCTTAGACTATGGTGAAGGATTTTGCAGCTAAAGATGGAGGCTCAGGAAAGGTAGGGGGCTGGATGCTAATGTTTTCCTACAAGCTGTTTTAATTAAGGACATTTCTGTCCTTCAGTTTGAATGACAAAGGTGAGCTATACGTCTCTTAGAAACATGTCTGATGATCCCAACTGATCATTTTGATAATGTCAGTCTTTGAAATAGTTTATAATGAAAGTTAATGGTCTACATCTGTAGCAAACTTGGGCCTCTGAGACCGTGGGGAGGGACTGGGGGAAGATATCCTCTGATTCCTTCTATAGTCATGTTGAATAAAAACTAGCCGAAATAGGTCCTTCATCATTTTTAAAATTTTATTTATTGTCAAAGTGAGGTACAGAACCATTACAGTTTGTTCCTTCATTATTTTTTGGAGTCCTTTTTGCTTTTTTTCTTACTGCTAGTTTTTAGAATCACACCTTTGTCATCTCTGTTAATAAAGAGAGGTATTTGTATTTCAAAATTAATTTATTTGTTGATTCTTTTTTTTTTTTTTTTTGAGGGTGGGTGCTAGTATGGGGCTTGAACTCAGGGCCTGGATGCTGTCCTTTAGATTTTTCATTCAAGGCCAGCATTCTACCATGTGAGCCATAGCTCCACTTCAGGTTTTTTTCTTTTTCTTTTTTCTTTCTTTTTTTTTGTTTGATGATTTATTGCAGGTAAAAAGCCTCACAGACTTTTTCTGCCTGGTCTGGCTTTGAACCATGATCCTCAGATCTCAGCCTCCCTAGTAGCTAGGGATAAAGATGTGAACCACCAGTGCCTGACCCAGTGGTATTTTAAGCCTTAATTCACAAATATTCCTGGAGTTCCTGTATTAAGTATGTAAAGGCTAGTTGATTTTGCCCCTTGTATGTGAGAAGTATGACACAAGAGGGGCAGGAACATTTATTGAATATACACTCGTTTCTAACAAGCTCAGCTCTAAGAAATTTTCATTTGATAGCCAAAAAGAAATAAAAATATTAGAGTGGCAAACTTAGAAGTCAAGTTGCTCGCACATTCCAGTCATCTTGAAAGCAGAGTTTGGATAAGAGCCCAAATGACTAGACCTACCATAGCAGGAAAGCTTCATGTAACTTCTTTTAGTGTTGGCAAGTCATTTGAAATATCACGAGTTTGCATTAATGCCTACTTTCTTTAGTCTTTCAGAAATATAGTATTGTTAAATTAGAAAGTCTTCTTACAATATAAAGTTGAAAACAGAGTACAAATCATATAATCAACACTTCCCTGGTGTCTATAAATCTCAGATTAACTCACACCTTCTGGAATGTGTTCATTCTTTCACCCTTCCAGATCTGATTATAATTTTGGCTTTACAAAGCTGTGTATTTTAAGTAACTTAAAGCTGGGCTCTAATGGCTCTACTATAATCCTAGCTAGTCAGGAGGCCGAGATCTGAGGATTGCCATTTGAAGCCAGCCTCAGCAGGAAAGCCCATGAGACTCACTTCTAATTAATGACCAAAAGCCAGATGTGGAGCTGTGGCTCAAGTGGTAGAGCACTAAACTTAAACACAAAAGCTCAGAGACAGAAATGGGCCTGAGTTCAAGCCTCAGGACTGGAAAAAAAAACAAAACAGCCAAAACAAAATAAAGTAACTTTATAGCTAAGTCACTTCTGAGTTACAAAATTCCAGGAGTGATTTGTTTTGAAGTAGGATTTAACAAAACTCTTCTAGGATGATAGAAACCAACTGTCTGAAGATAGAGTTGATCTTCACTTCAAACTAGGCTATTCTTTTCCTGTCCATGTGTCTTAAATTTGGACTTTGTATTTATAAGTAGCAGGCTGTGTTCATTCACTTGCAGAAGTACAATATACCTACCATGCTATTGGTTCTGGAAGCCCATGGAGTGTTCTTTCTTATCCTGCTGCTTGTTCTAACTCTAAACTCTCAACATTTACCTTTTCTCACTTAATGACATTTTTCAAGAAGAGTGGTTTTCAACTTTCCTTGTGTGGTAAAACAGATCCAGTTAGAGTGTTCAAAAATCTCAGTTTAGGGGCTGGAAATATGGCCTAGTGGTAGAGTGCTTGTCTTGTATATGTGAAGCCCTGGGTTCAATTCCTAAGCTCCACATATATAAAAAAAGCCGGAAGTGGTGATGTGGCTCAAGTGGCAGAATGCTGGCCTTGAGCAAAAAGAAGCCAGGGACAGTGCTCAGAGCAGGCCCTGAGTTCAAGCTCCAAGACTGGCACAAAAAAAAAAACAAAAACCTCAGTCTGCCTGCCCACCAATCCACATTTATTTTGGCCTGGGATGGAGTTCAGGAATGCCCTTTGACTAGCACCTGGGTGATGCTGATCAGCAGGGTCCTTTTTTTTTTTCTTTGCCAGGCCTGGGATTTGAACTTAGGGCCTGGGTGCTGTCCCAGAGCTTTTTTGCTTAAGGCTAGTGCTCTACCACTTGAACCACAGATCCAATTCTAGCTTTTTGGTGGTTAATTGGAGATAAGGGTCGCACATTTCCTGCCCAAGCTGGCTTCAGATCAAAAGCCTCAAATCTCAGCCTCCCGAGTAGCTAGGATTACAGGCCTGACCACCACCTGATGTTACCATCAATAGCTCCAACTGAATTATGAGTCCAACCCAGAGTTTCTGCTCACCAACAGTTTTAACTGGTTCTTTTGCCCTTATGCCCTGGGAATGACTCATCAGGGAGAAGCAGCTGTTAGTTAGCACCTGACTGGAAATCATCTTTTAATTGACAGTGAATATATGCTTTTGATTGCACCAAACTCATTTTTAACTGGGTCCCATTATTTGGCTATGTTTGTGTCTTGGATCTACTTATTCTTCCTAGATGTTTTGTTTGTAGGTAGATTGTTTGTTGTGAAAAAGGAGCATCTGTTTTTCAGCCTTGTGTCTACAGATGCATGAGATAAAACCTGCAAAGCCATTTCAGAGCTCACCTCTGGGGCAGGAGTGAGAGCAGGTAGGGAGAACATTGAGGCACTGTAGGTCCAGCTGGCACTGGTGTTGGAAGATGGAAGATAGGCTGACTGGGCCAGGTTATCACTCAGCTGTCATTAAGACTTTGTCAGGACTAATGGTTGTTGGAGGAAAAGAAGGAGGGTCATTTTTACCTGCCTTATCAATATCTTCAGTCTGTTCAAGCAACACCTCTCCAAGAGAACTGAGGCCTAGCATTGCTGGGCTCCATTGTACCTCGGCATCTGCTTCTCTCTTCTATGTCTCAAGAAAGTAGTTATTTGGTTCCTGTTGGGTGTTCTGTGCTGTGAATCCATGGAGAACTCAACCCAGATTTACTGTCTTGGTTCTCTCTGTGGTAAAATGAGGTTTTTGATGATGCCTAATGATCAACTTGTAGCACTTGTTAGATTACATGATGAATTAAATGTGGGGACCCTTTGTAAAAGTCTTAAGCTGAGTTTTAAAGGCGGAATGCTGTTATTCTATGGAGATTGATTTGCCTAGACACAGGTGCTTTGCCTGTGTTATTTAATTGCTTAGGAATGGCCATGTATTCACTGCATTTTAAGAATGAGAAATGTAGGCTTAAAAGACACAAGATTAGGCTGGGAATGTGGCTCAGTGGTAGAGTGCTTGCCTAACATGCAGGAAGCCCTGGGTTCAATTCTTCAGTACCCCAGACACAGTAAAAGCTGGAGATGGTGCTGTGGCTCAAGTGGCGGAGTGCTAGCCTTGGGTAAAAGAAATGCAGAGAAAGTGCCCAGGCCCTGGGTTCAAGCCCCACACCTGGCAGCAAAAAAAAAAAAAAAAAGGTTCAAGATCATGCTGAAATCATGGAGCACATCAGTGGTGTGGGTGAGATTTGACATTTGTCAGTGTTCTCGTGCATTAAACTATTCCACATGAAACATGCTACTCCAGTATAAAAATGAAGAAAGCGTTATTATTTCAAAAGAAAATGAACAACTTGAGCTATTGCAGCTCAAGCTTCCTTTTAACCAGAACATCAGTCAGCGAAGATGGAATTAGTGAGTCTACCCATCCCCTCTTAGAAAACCCACGAGGACTGGTTAAGTAGAAGTTCCTCTTCTGCTCTGCCAGGGCAACTGCTAAAGGGTGGGGTAAGTTTGATTCTCCTTTTTTAGGGTAACATTTGGCTGTGGCATGTGTCCTTCTGTAGGTGACATGATTGTTTGAAAAGCAAAGCTTTAGGCAGGAGGTTGGGGATATGGCCTAGTGGCAAGAGTGCTTCCCTCATATACATGAAGCCCTGGGTTCGATTCCCCAGTACCACATATACAGAAAATGACCAGAAGTGGTGCTGTGGCTCAAGTGGCAGAGTGCTAGCCTTGAGCAAAAAGAAGCCAGGGACAGTGCTCAGGCCCTGAGTTCAAGGCCCAGGACTGGCAAAAATAAAAGCTTGAGGCAGTCCTCCACCCCCTTAGGGAGCCATGGTTTAGATGGCTGTTCATGTCTCCCAAGGTTTCCTTGTTGAGTCACTGGCCTAGGATTCTTCTCAGTGCTGATTCATCTCAGAATGAAGGTGTCCATTACTGCACTTTAACATGACTTTCATTTTGGAAACGACTTGGAAACAGCATTGGTGGCTCACACCTGTACTCCTAGCTACTCAGGACGCTGAGATCTGAGGATTGCAGTTTGAAGCCAGCCCAGACAGCAAAGTCCTTAGGACTCTTATCTCTAATTAACCACTTAAAACCTGGAAGTATAGCTGTGGCTGAAAGTGACAGAGTGCTAGCCTTGAACAAAAGAGCTCAAGGGCAGTCCCCAGAGTTCAAGACTAACAACCGAAAAAAAAAAAAAAGTCACAAACACCTGTAATCCTAAGTATTTGGAAAATAGAGATTGAGAAGGTTAAAGTTGGTGACCCAAATAACAAGCCCAAACTGGAGGTTTTTGTGGCTCAATGAGTAGGGTACTGCCCAGTAAACCAGTGACCCTGATTTCAAACCTCAAAACAGACGGAAAAAAAAAAAAAAAGCCTCTCACATCTCACATCAGTAATCATTTTATGCCCTTCACCATATAAGTGGTTTTTAAACTTAACTCATAGAGTAGTTCACAAAGGACAAAGGGACTTCTTTGACTTGAGGAGACACGCTCTGAAGTTTTTTTTTTTTTTTTTTTTTGGCCAGTCCTGGGCCTTGGACTCAGGGCCTGAGCACTGTCCCTGGCTTCTTTTTGCTCAAGGCTAGCACTCTGCCACTTGAGCCACAGCGCCGCTTCTGGCCGTTTTCTGTATATGTGGTGCTGGGGAATCGAACCTAGGGCCTTGTGTATCCGAGGCAGGCACTCTTGCCACTAGGCTATATCCCCAGCCCCCGCTCTGAAGTTTTGTAGTAACTTCTCTAAGACACTCACTCCTACCACCGATGCAGAGGAAAAGTTCTGGCTTGTTTATTCCAAATTCAGGATGACTTCTGTTTGGTTGTGGCTTTGCTGGGTTGTCTGATGAGCTGAGAGCAAGTAGAATGCCGGAGAATAGACAGGAAAAAGTGACACTGGATCCCTTCTGTACTATGAAATGCACAAAGTCTGTGTCTGAAAACACAAGGTGATCTTCTTGCTCCCTCCTCCACATCCAACAGTGTGTCCCAGCAGATACGGAGCACTGAGCAGCCTTGAAGGTAACAGCTACCCGGGCATCTTTTTAAAGTAGCCAAGTGCTGGTGACTCACACTTGTAATCCTAGCTACTCACGAGTCTGAGATGTGAAGATTGAGAGGTTTGAAGCCAGCTGGGGATAAAAAGGTCATAAAACTCTTATCTCCAGTTGGCCAGTGAAAAGCTGCAAGTGGAGGTATGGCTCAAGTGGTAGAGCACCAGCCCAGCTTGAGCAGAAAAAAATCAAGTGAGAGCATGGTCCCAAATTCAAGCCCAACTACAGGGCTACAGGGACTCTCTCTCTCTCTCTCTCTCTCTCTCTCTCTCTCTCTCTCTCTCTCGTTTCTATGGAAAAGAAATGTTTCCTTAGTTGCTGAGGCCTGCTGATTCACACTTGAGCCACTTGCGAGTGGTAACTGCAGGCCAGCTGTTGTGCACACAGCATGCCTCAACCCTGTAAACAGAGCAAAGTTCTGGGCACAGCTTCAGGCTGAGGTCACTGTCTAGGGCTGGGCCTGCCCCTGTGGACTGTGGAATTACAGCAGTCAACCACCTGCCCCTCTCAACTGCTCTCTCCCTTTCTCCTTTCCCACTCTCCCCAGCTGGCCTCTCGTCATCTTCCTTCTCAGTGGCCAAAAAAACTGCACACCATTTCTGCTACTGCTTGTTTCTTTAAACAGAGGAAACAGCCCTATCCGGTGGTTAAAGTGAGATATATCCTGTCTATCCCATTTGATCTTAAAGCCTGATGTTCTGTAGTTATATATCCAAATGGACAGAAGTTTGATTATAAGCAGAGATGTTTAAATCTGGCAGGTGTAAGCTACTGCCAGCATCTACTTGGAAACCCTTCAGGCCCAAGGCCTTGTTTCTGAGTCAAGAGTTCACGTAAATGCCTGTGGTTCTGGCAGAAGCTTTCAGATGAGTGTGTGATTTTAAAAGAAAACAAAAATGGCTGCTATCTGAAATTCCCAAAGAATTAAGTGAAATTAAGTATTTCTCTGGCTGAAAGCCATTTGAGGCCTCCACTGATTGGCTGCAAAGTATTTTTCTGTTACCAATTTCAATACAAAGATCTAATTGGAGGAAACACACAGGAAACTTTTAGAGAAAAGTTCCTTTTATTGTAGCCCCATGATTTTGTTGGTATTAATCAGACTCTTGAATCACTGTGACCAAATACCTGACATATACAACCCAAGGGAGGGAAGATAAATTTAGGCTCCTGGATTGGGAGATTTCAGTCCATAGTCCTTCACACTGTTGATTCTGGGCCTATGGTCAGGCAGAACATCATGGCAGCAGAACCTGTAAAGGAGGCTGCTCACTTCATAGTGGACAAGAAGTGGGGGGGGGGGAGGCTGCAACCAGTTATGACCCTCAAAAGGATGCTTCCTGGCACCTAACACCTTACTAACATTTCCACACACACCCAAAACAGCACCACTAGCCAAGAACCAAGAGTTAAATACATGAAACTGTGGGAGACATTTCATATTCAAACCAAAACAGAAAGGGCTATTGGTAGAAGCTAACATTATATTGCTCATTTGACTACTATTAGGCTTTTTGTGTGTATGTGCAAGTACAGGAGTTTGAACTTAGGGCCTTGATTTGTGATGCTTGCCCAACAATGTGAAGTCAAGCTTCCTGGGAAGTTTGAGTTATAGGATGTACTACGGTGTGTGCACGTGTGCGGATGACCAGTGTATCCACATTATGAGTGAAATAGTTTTGGGTAGTATGTTCTGATTGTAAATTTTGTGTTACCAACTTATTTTGCCTTCTTAAAATATGTTACCTTTTCAACATATTAGTATATCAAAGCACTTTAAGTATGAGTTTTCAAATGCCACCTTGGTGATTGGTGTTTAATGTGTTACAATGTTTTGCTTTTATTGCTATGTTTATATATACATGTGTTTTATGTTTACTTTTCTATATTTTATTTTCCTGAGACAATCCCTCCTGCCTCAGGCTCCCATGTGCTGGAAGTATAGTGCCTACCCCTGTGCTCAGATTATACTGTATTTAAAAAATAACAAGTTGAAATCTGCTCTAATTAAGTATGAGCGTAGATGCCATGTAATTCTTCTACCCGGTTGTTTCTGTTGCTTCAATATCTTACCTTGTACCCCTGGCAAGCTGTGAGTGGAGTAATTTGTCACTAGAAATATCCTGAACAATCTTTGATTTTTTTTTTTGTGGTCATTTTTGGGAACCCCAGATCTTTGTCAAGTACTTCTCTTCATGCTACGTAGTCAGTTTTTTTAGTGTCTTCTGGTTATTTGGGATTTTTTTTTTGTTGGCAACAAAAGAATCCTTTTTATAATATACTTCTATTATGCATGAAAATTTGGGTGTCAGTTCACTTTGTTGCTTTAAGAAGAGGCTACCTGAGATAATGAGGTCATGAAGAAACAAGGCTTGCTTTCTGCTCAGTTTTGGTGGGTTCAGCCCATGGTCGATTGGTGCCATTGCTTTGGGCCTGGAGAGGAAGCTCACCAAGACAGGAAGTGAGCAGGAGAAAGGGGGACGTGCAGGGTTCTGGTGCACCCTTCTTCAAGGTTCCATCCCAGAGGCACCGTGGGCTGGTGAGACATTTCCTATCCAAACTGTCCACTGATCACTAACCAACCACTGTGTGTCCACAGCCATGTGACGTGGGCGAGTGCGGTTGTTGCCAATTTCGGGACAGGACAATTAAATAGTATCTTCTCTTTCCCACCTCTGTTTAGTTGCTGCTTCAAACACTTGTGAGAAGTTAGAAATAGCCCGGAATGAGCTGCAAACTGCCTATGAAGGATTTGTCCAGAAGCTAAACCAGCAGCACCAGACTGACCGAACAGAGCTGGAGAATAGACTGAAGGAATTTTACACTGGGGAGTGTGAGAAACTTCAGAGCATCTACATTGAGGAAGCGGAGAAGTACAAAACCCAACTGCAAGAGCAGGTCTGTGTTCTGGAAAGTGGAGCTGGTTTAGGGAGGTGATTATTGATTTGAATCAGGATTGGCTTCACATGCTTTTTCTTTTTGATTTCTTATTTTAATGATATAAGGGTTTGAACTCAGAGGCTCACACTTGAGCCATGCTTCCAGCCCTTTTTTCTTGGCTAATTTTGAGATAAGGCATTTTTGTTTGAGCTATCCTGGACTTCAGTGCTCCTATATATACTTCCTGCATAGCTGGGATGGCTATCCACACCTGGATTGCTTTTACTGGCTGAGATTCAGTGTCTTGGGAATGCTTTGCCCCAGCTGGCTGCCTCACACTGCAGTCCTCCCCAACTCAGCCTCCTGAGTAGCTAGGATTACAGGCATGAGCCATTGTGACTGGTGTAGTGTTAAGTCTATGTGGCTATGTGTATTGGTACTGGGACTTGAACTCAGGACATGGCACCTTATCTAAGCTGGTTTTACTCAAGGTTGGGCCACACTTCTACTTCTGGCTTTTTTAGTGGTTTATTGGAGATAAGAATCTGACACACTTTTCTACCTGGAATGGCTTCAACCCATGATCCTCAAATCTCAGCCTCCTGAGTAGCTAGGATTGCAGGCGTGAGCTACTAGCACCTGCTTGTTTACATACTTTAATGAGTTTTTCCTTATCTTTTAGCTTATTAGATGTATATATTTTTATTATTTTTGTTTATGTGATACTGAGGCATTGAACCCAAGGCCTCATGCATGTTTAGGCAAGCACTCTACCACTAAGCCACATTCCCAGCCCCATGAATACATTTGGATTTTTAAAATTATGATCAGAGGCTGGGGATATAGCCTAGTGGCAAGAGTGCCTGCCTCGGATACACGAGGCCCTAGGTTCGATTCCCCAGCACCACATATACAGAAAATGGCCAGAAGCGGCGCTGTGGCTCAAGTGGCGGAGTGCTAGCCTTGAGCGGGAAGAAGCCAGGGACAGTGCTCAGGCCCTGAGTCCAAGGCCCAGGACTGGCCAAAAAAAAAAAAAAAATTATGATCAGAGCATGGTACTTACGTTGTGCTTAAAAAAGAAGGAAAAGATAAAAATTTTAAAATGGGCCTGGGAGTATGGCCTAGTGGTAGAGCGCTTGCCTCATATACAAGAAGCCCTGGGCTGGATTCCTTAGCACTACATACATAGAAAAAGCCAGAAGCGATGCTGTGGCTCAAGTGGTAGAGTGCTAGCCTTGAGGGGAAAAAGTGCCAGAGACAGTGCTCAGACCCTGAGTTCAAGCCCCAGGACTGGCAAAAAACAAACAAACCCAAAAAACAAAACCTTAAAACAGCCCTTTAGCCCACTATCCAGAAATAGTTCCTTTGACAGCCTCTTAATACTATGCTGCTAAACCTATAGATTTTCATTTCTTTGATTTTTTGCCCTTAAATAACTCTTATAATTCATTTTCCCCAATCTACTCATAGATCATGACCCTCTTTTACGTGTCCTTTCACCCTTTTTAGCTTTGTTTTTAAATTAGTACATATAGACATAGCATATACTGTATACCAGACATGCTGGGAGTGGAGAGGTATCGCAGTCAGTATGGCAGGCTGGAGCTGAGACCACCCTGTGGTTATGGACCGATTCACTCCTCAGCAGCCCCACCATTGCCATCAGGGAACCGTGCAGGCTTTGCAGGCCTGCGCGCCTCCTGGGGAAGACACAGCAGAGCCGAGGGGATGGCAAGTCCAAGTTGGGCTGGGCTGTTCTTTCCCGGTGTTAGGATGCTCTTATGTGCAAATGCAAGCTGGTGTGTCAAGACTTTTAATTTTGCAGTTGGTTTATGCAGCCTAGGACTTTTGTTTACTGATGAACCAGTGTTTTGTGTGTTTTTTATAGTTTGACAACCTAAATGCCGCCCATGAGACCTCTAAGTTGGAAATCGAAGCTAGCCACTCGGAGAAAATAGAATTGCTAAAGAAGGCCTATGAAACCTCCCTTTCAGGCAAGAATTACTTTTTTCTATTTAAACTGAGAATGAGGTAATAGAAAAGCATGCCATTTTTCAAAGTGGAAATGACTCATAACTTTCCCCTCCAGAGAATGCCCTATGGTATTAGTTTGGGGTGTTCTTCATTGCTTTTTGCATTGTCCATTGTTAATGGATGCCCTTTTCCCCAAGGATACAAACAAGAGTTGGGTATAAATGCCAGTCTTTTAGGAAATAGGATGAACTTTTAAAGATTTTAAAGGCCCTTTTGGTATTGAGGGCCACGATGGTGGTCGTTAGTATTTCAGGTTCCTGGGAAATTGAAGGTGTTTGTGTCCCGGCCACCATGAAGGAGCCACACTCAGTACAATCAGTATTCTTAGTACACACTTGTACAATGGTACACTAGCACCATGGTGGAATGCAGATGGCTGTTGTTAGATAAAGAATCTTTCATTATTACCCATCACCATTGGAGGGTTTCGCGTAGAAGGGAAAGAACCAGAAGCCATTTTTTTCAGAACACGGTCAGCAGTGCTCTGGAAGTTGCATTTACAGAGTGGCATGGGATGTATGGTAGAAATGGAGTGTGTGAACTTTAACAAGGCCTTCTCTCATCAGGAAAATACGTGACGTCTGAGGGTGACAGGGAAAAGTAGACATTAATAAACAACATTTCCCTTCATTCAGCTAGGAATGAGCTTCATTTTAGACTTCTTCATTCAGAAAGAACAAATTGAAGACAGCCTAGAGGCTCCGTATCAGGAGCCTGAGGCCCATGTTTGGAGACTCTGCTCTTCACCCTATGTTTTTTCTGGTGCTGGTCCTGGGGCTTCAACTCAGGGACTGGGTGCTGTCTCTGAGCTCTTTTTGTTCAGGCCTAGCACTCCTGAGCCACACCTGAGCTGCAATCCAGTTCTGGCTTTTTTGGTGATTAATTGGAGATAAGAATCTCATGGACTTTCCTGCCTAGGCTGGCTTTGAACTGCAATCCTCAGATCTCCGCTTCCAGAGTAGCTTGGAGTAGAGGCTGAGCTACTAGTGCCTGACTCGTCCTGTGTTTTCTAGGTTTCTGTCCTCTGAGCCTCAGTGCTCCCAGCTATACAGTGGGCAACTCATCCCTGCCCACCATATAAGGAGAGGTTGCTTAACTTACAAAAGTCATAATTTTACCATCCCTTCATTGATGCATAACAATTGTGGGGTGATCTCACAAAAATGGTCTTAATGAATATTGTTGCCTATGTTATGTCCCTTCTTTCCAGAAATCAAGAAAAGCCATGAAGTGGAAAAGAAATCACTTGAGGACTTGCTTTATGAGAAGCAGGAATTGCTAGAGGTGGGTGAATCTCAGTACTTCCCTTACCCCCAAAAACTTCCATCGCAGCAGATGTCTGTGTGGGCTGGCCTTTTCTCTCTGTCTCATTTATGGTATTTATGCTCCACATGCTATTGTTTGTGTTTTAGAAACAAATCAATGATCTGAAGACTGAAAATGATGCTCTAAATGAAAAGTTGAAATCAGAAGAGCAAAAAAGAATATCAAGAGAGAAGGCAAATTTAGTAAGTTATGTCTTCGCATGCCTCTGAGTTTCTCTTCTGTTCTGTTGCCTTTTAAACTCAACTAAGTGTTCAGCAACTAGGAAAATAATCCAAGATTATTCATGTCAGGTGGTGGTGTTTGTTCAAACTGTATGAGTTTCTTTGTTTACTAGTGTCTTTTTTTTTTTTACATCCTACTACATACTAGCCTAGAAACAAAATCCTATTTGGAGTAGTTTGAGCAAATATCTGTAAGAAAGTTACAAAACTCAATCAGAGTCAGTTTTTTTTTCTTCTTTTGTGAGAGTCATGGGGCTTGAACTCAGGTCCTAGACATTGTCATTGGGCTTCTTTTGCTCAAGAATCATGCTCTGCCACTTGAGCCAGAACTGACTTCCAGCTATTTGGTAGTTCACCGCAAATAAGTCTCTCTCAGACTTTCCTGTCCAGACTGGCTTCGAACTGCAATTCTCAGTTCTCAGCCCCCTGAGTAGCTAGGATTATAGGTGTGAGCCACCTGTGCCTGGCTAGGATCAAGGTTTTACCCTTTATCTTACCTTAAAAAAAATAACTTCCCTGTTGTTAGATAATTGACATGCCCACTTTAAAATGTAAAGATTTTAGTGTACTCAAGGCATTGCTCTTTGCTTACCAGTAACTAAATCCAGAACATTATTTTTTTTGGCCAGTCCTGGGCCTTGGACTCAGGGTCTGAGCACTGTCCCTGGCTTCTTTTTGCTCAAGGCTAGCACTCTGCCAACTTGAGCCACAGCGCCACTTCTGGCCTTTTCTATATATGTGGTGCTGGGGAATCAAACCCAGGGCTTTGTGTATACAAGGCAAGCACTCTTGCCACTAGGCCATATCCCCAGCCCCCAGAACACTATTTTTACCCCAGAAAGAAACCCAAACTCATTAACAATCACTCCTGCTTTCCCCCAAAGCCCCATCACTAAGCCCCCACAAGCTGTCTACCACCACTGATGGCTTATCCAGACATTTCATATAAATAATCATACCATAAATATGTGGCCTTTATGATTGTCTTCTTCACATGTCACGGTATTCTCAGTGTGTGTCAGCACCTTGTCAGTTTTTATGGATGAAAAATACTTCATTGTGTGGGTAAATGTCACTTTTGAAAAACTTCTCAAGTTTCTCTTGAAATGTGTATCCTGGTTCTGTTGCTCTCCATTCCCTTTGATAAAGAAAAACACACACAAAACAAACCAAAAAACCCACTATATTTTTCTTGTTATTTTTGTGATAGTGCTGCACTCTATGTACTTGTGTCCTGAGACTGAGAAGTAGAGCTTTCCACTGTAGGCGATCAGTTGCTTGCAGAGACATTTTTTTTTCTTCTGGGGATCTCATTGGGTAGCCCTCTAAATAAACATTTGTTAAAATCAGTTGAGATCCCCTTCAAGGAAATTTCAGAGTCCCTTTCTAGGAGATTCTTAGGAACTGTTAGTGATTTCCAAAGAAATGTAGCGTTATGTGCTGAGGGTAGGACCCCAATGATGGCTCAAGGAATAAGTTTTAAAGAACTTGGTAGAACACAATGGTGGTTCTACTGATACCACGTTTAAAGGCTAAAGAAGAAACAGAGGAATAGTAACACGTAGTGCCTTTCCTGTCAGCATTGGAGATTGGGAGTAAAGGTAAGTGAAGTCAGGAGGGATAGGCTTGCAGAGAAGGGGATAGAGGATCTGGGTGTGGTGGCTCAAGCCTGTAATCCTAGCTACTTCGGAGGCAGAGATTGCAGGATCATGGCTGGAGACCAGCCCAGAAAAGAAGTTCACAAGACTCCATCATAACCAATGGGCTCACATCTGTTATCCCAGCTGTAGAGGAAGCACAATGGCTTCCTCCCTAGAAGTAGGCCCACGCTAACATAGAACCGTCATAACCATCTCCTAAGTGAAAGACTCAGAAGATTATTTTCCTATCCATTGTCTTCCAGAGAAAACATCATGTATCTATATCCATATCCACCCATCCTTATACTGTCCTTGCCTTTCAGAGCAAATATTGGCTTTCTTTAGAGATAATCATTGTTCCATTTTCCCACCATAAACCAGTTTCGCACTCATAAGTTGTCTAAAGTTCACCCAGAGGTCTGTACTGTGTATTGCAAGCCATCATGTTGTTCTTGTTTCTAACAACATATTGGATGCCACCAGTATTTTTCCCATATTAGGTTACTGACAAACAAGACGCATATTTCCCACAATTTAACCAAAATCTTTGAGATTAAAAGTGAAACAACTGTAAGAAGCCAATTAGTTTTGTTTAATATGGAAATTGAACCCAAGATTCCTATGTGAAATTATTTCTTTTGTTTATCTTCCCTATGGTTTAGACTCTGTTGTCACTATGTTTGATTCTGGTTCCCTAAGTATTTTATATAAGTTTGTCTGAATTAGGGAAGGAAAGGGGAACATCAAAATGGTGAGACAGGGGACTGGGGATATGGCCTAGTGGCAAGAGTGCTTGCCTCATATACATGAGGCCCTGGGTTCGATTCCCCAGCACCACATATACAGAAAATGGCCAGAAGTGGCGCTGTGGCTCAAGTGGCAGAGTGCTAGCCTTGAGCAAAAAGAAGCCAGGGACAGTGCTCAGGCCCTGAGTCTAAGCCCCAGGACTGGCCAAAAAAAAAAATGGTGAGACAGAGTAAAAGGCAAACCAATGTAATAGCAATACTTACAAGACAATCGGTTGTAAACCAATTATACAGCTTGTGGTGGGGGAGACTGGGGAAGAGGAGGGTTGGGAGAAAAATGAGGGAGGAGGTAACAAGTTTAACAAGAAATGTACTCACTACCTTACGTATGAAACTGTAACCCTCTATATACATCACCTTGACAATAAAAATTTTAAAAAGAATATGGATGATGTGATTGTATGAAGTAAGAGTATTATCTTTTCCAGAAGAACCCTCAGATTATGTATCTGGAGCAAGAACTGGAAAGCCTGAAAGCTGTGTTAGAGATCAAGAATGAGAAACTTCATGAACAGGACATCAAGTTAATGAAGATGGAGAAGCTGGTATGTTTCTTCTGCATGTGGATTGAGGCTCTAGCAAGGTGGGGTTTACCTGTGAAACAGGGATGGAGTTCTGGCCGGTAAAGTTGTAGAGTTGGGTGTACTCCTTTTTAAAGATATTTGGAAATCATACAGCAGTAAATGTTTGATTTGTTCTTCCAAGCTTGTTCAGGAGTCAGTGCTCCCATACAGTATGCTTATTTTTGAAACACTGTATAAAGTAGCACCCAGTCCTTAGAAAAATTAAAATCAAGCTCACCATATATTTTAATGGTTCTTGGAAAGCTTCATCAGCCTAAGGAAAATAAGTAAAAAATATAAAAGGCTTCACCATGAACTCAGGTGTATATGAAAATTCAGTTAGGTATATAAAACAGGATAATCTATCTAAATCCCCCATCTTTCTTCTTATAAGTTAAAATATAATTAAAAGAATTGGGGTTCTAGTTAGGCTAATCTAGTTGGCCAAATAGCAAGCACTGTGAAAAATATAAATAAAATTTTGTTTGTAGCCTCTAGGACAGAGAATGGGTGTCTGTGTGTATGTGACAAGTCTACCCAACCTTCTGTGTTTGAAACCTCAGTCTCAATCTTGGCCAAGCCCTGAAACCCAGCTGCTCCTAGCCAGGACTGCTGAAGTTGGCAGGCTTTAGCAAGGCAGCTTATTAAGTGATACCAGCCGTTGCTGTGCGTTGCTCCTGCCAGTGCCAGCCTCCTCGGTCTTCTTGTCTCAGCCCAATTGGGAATGACTCATCCTTGAATAAATGCCTCATTCAAACCCAGACAGTCCCGGACAACAGCAAGCATGAAAATCACTCTTGTCTGTTTGGCTTTTTCTTTGTTTGGAGGTGTGGCTTAGTTTGGTTTTGTTTGCAGCTTTAGTTTAAGGAGATAATGCCTAACCATGCTATGGCATTTCATCAAGAAGTCTTGATTTTTTTTTTTTGGGGGGGGGGTGGTAAGGAATCCAAAGATCTCCGGATTGCTAATGGGCTCACCTGTCATACCAGTTTCTGTTCTACCAGGTCAACAGCTCTGTTAATCAGGCAGTCGAGTGATGATTCAGATAACCCTGTTAATAACTTGTTAATAACTTGTTGCTCCATATTGCCATTCATGCAGCAAGATGCTTCAGAAGAACAAGTGTGGCAGTGCTCCTGCTCTAGAGTTACTAGCACATTAAAAAAAAAATTTTTTTTGTTGCCAGTCCTGGAGCTTGAACTCAGGGCCTGAACACAGTCCCTGACTTCTTCCCGCTCAAGGCTAGCACTCTGCCACTTGAGCCACAGCGCCACTTCTAGCTGTTTTCTATATATGTGGTGCTGGGGAATCGAACCCAGGGCTTCATGTATAGGAGGCAAGCACTCTCGCCACTAGGCCATATTCCCAGCCCCCACTAGCACATTTTAATAGCTGGGGATCCATAGCATACCATTTCTGTTCCTTGAATTGCCCAAGAGAGAGGGCAGTGGCAGCATCAGTTGTTGTGTGGGCAGGGGGATAGGTTCCTTTGATGACAGCCATGCCCATTGCTGCCTTATTTGTAAGAGTGTCAGGTCTTTGAAGATATTAAGGCATACTTAAATGCTAAGTCTGTCTGAGGAAGACACTGGTTTGAAAATGAAGTTTGCCAACTATTAGCTTTGTGACATAATTAGGTCTAGTTTCTACTTCTGTAAATGGACGGATTGAAGGAGATACTTTAAGGTCAATCACCACTGCTCTCTAATTCCAGGTTTTCTCCATCTCCTGCTTTTATCTTTATTCCTTTATAATTACTGAGCATTTCAAGGACTCCCTTTCTCTTTTATTCTGGAAAGCTATTTCACCCGACTGTCTTGTCCTGGGTGTCTTCTGGACAGGAGAATGTCTTACATTGATGAGCTGTGTTGCTGTAGTGACAGGGACTTAGGGTTAACTCTAGCAGAGTTGTTCTGTCAACCTCTGAAGCATGTCATCAAATCACAGAAAGTGAGCACTGGCTTTCCATCGTGTTCAGTGGTTAAATGTCTTCCAGGATCTTATCCTTTAATCTCTTGGCTGATTTGTTTTCTGTGAAAGTTTAGCCAGCAAGAGACTCAAGAGGGAGTCCACTTTGCGGAATTTTCTGTTTGATGCTCTATACAACTTGGGTGTGTCCCTTTAAGTGGCCTTGAGTAGAATTTTTTTTTAATGTTTTATTATTTATTTATTTATTTTTGGCCAGTTCTGGGCCTTGAACTCAGGGCCTGAGCACTGTCCCCGGCTTCTTTTTGCTCAAGGCTAGCACTCTGCCACTTGAGCCACAGCGCCACTTCTGGCCATTTTCTGTATATGTGGTGCTGGGGAATCGAACCCAGGGCTTTATGTATACGAGGCAAGCACTCTTGCCACTAGGCCATATCCCCAGCCCCTTGAGTAGAATTTTTTAAAAGCAGGGTGTAATATGTAGATTTCTCTGTTTTGCTGCTCTTGATGCCAGTGCATGAATATTTCACTATGCTAATAAGGTTTTCCTAATTAAATTCCTCCAAAGTGTGCTTGTGTCAGGCATGGGCTTGAAGAAATGAGGGAGTCTTGTTTTCTTATTACTGTTCAAATTGTTGTTGTGAAGGTGGACAATAACACAGCATTGGTGGACAAGCTGAAGCGATTCCAGCAGGAGAATGAGGAATTAAAAGCACGCATGGACAAGCACATGGCCATTTCAAGGTATTTTTCCTCTCATCCTCGAACATCTAGCATTCCTTTCTCATCACACTCCACCATGTACTCCCTGAGAGTACAATTCAAATGGACAGATACCCTTACTCCCATCCAGGAAATTATGATGGTGGCAGTTTATGCTTCTGCCAGAGTAGCTTTCTCCCCAATCCCTTGGGTTACTGACTGAGATTACTTTTGGAGAAAGCAACACAAACCCAAATGTGTAGGGGTTGTATACTATGTGGAGTATGAGTCTAAGTGAAAGCCCACTGTGCAATTGCCCCAAAAGTAGTGTTAGGATTTTTGTGGTTTTTAGGGGGAATGTTCAGGTTCTCCTTCCAGTATTTGAGTTTCTTGGCCAGATTAAAACATATAGTCCTATGCAGGGCTGTTCCTTCTATAAAGATAGGTTTGTGCACTTCCAATTTAAAATGCTTTCTTTTTGAGGTTTTGTTTTGTTTTTGTGCCAGCATGGGGCTTGAACGCAGTGCCTAGGCTTTATCCTTTAGCTTTTTCCACTTGAGGCACAGATCCACTTCTGGCTTTTTGGTGGTTAATTGGAGAGATGACTCTCATGGACTTTTCTGCCTGGACTGGCTTTGAACCATGTATCACATCTCAGCCCCCTGAGTAGCTAGGATATGCATGAGCCACTAGCCCTCTGCTTGTTATTGCTCAGACTCACCTCCACATGGTTTGTCTTTCATCTTTCAGGCAGCTCTCCACAGAGCAGGCTGTGCTGCAGGAGTCCCTGGAGAAGGAATCGAAAGTCAACAAGCGACTCTCCATGGAGAACGAGGAGCTTCTCTGGAAGCTGCACAATGGGGACCTCTGCAGCCCCACGAGATCCCCCGCGTCCTCAGCGGTTCCTTTCCAGCCACCCAGGAGTTCTGGCTCCTTCCCCAGCCCTAGTGTCTCACCCAGATGACGCTTTCCTCAAGCTAAGACTCCAAAGGCATCCGGATGCAGGTCTGCAGGACTGACCCTCCTAAGGACCATGGGAGCAAGAGCTATATTAGCTCTCCTGGAATTTCTGCAGGACAACTGGAAAACAACTACCCTATGGGCTACTTTTGGGATATGAACTCTGGGGGGTGACTTTTGATGTGGTCCAAAAGTCATCCCCCACCCCCCAATAGATTTTGGAATTGGCGTGGACATTGTTGCACAGAGCACTTAGGAATGAGAGAATCTTGTTTGTTGCCTTTTTCACCTAAGCATAAGGGGAAAAACTCTCAGGGGCCTATTAAGATTAAGATTTATAACCTTTATAACGTTCTTCACCACAGACACCTTTTCGTGATTTTTATTTCTGTTTGACTGGAGGGGGGCAGGGTATGAATGAAATGGATGTAAAAGTGTCACATGTCTGATGCAGCCTTCTTTGCTGAGTATTAAAAGTCAACAGCTCAATATCAATGGGTACATGCTAATCAAGTCCTAGTGTACACATTTCAACATAAGCCATAGAAGAAGCAATAGTTGCTTGAATTATATTTACTACCAACTCTGCTCGGCCTGGATATGGTGAGTAGAAGGTGCGAAAGAAAAAGGGTTTTTGACTCTTCAATGTCTGTCCATTTCTCTCTTTGGAGTAATTGTTAGCAAGTTTTCAATGTTCAGCTCTGTCAGTTGAAATTAGGTATTTTTTTTCATGTGACTATAATACTATATACTATGATCCATTTTCTCAGGCTATGGACAAATGTAGAACCCTAATTTTTCTAAAGATTAAAAATCTGTACAAAGAAAAAATACCTGTGGCAGGACCAATCATTGTTCTGCTTTGTTTTTACCATGATCTACACTATACTTGCAAAGTTAAACCATCTTCTCTCCCATCTGTCTCATTGACTCCTTTCCTTTCTCTGCCATCCACAGCCATGAAAGCAAACCTTCTACCTCCTACGTACTTTTCTCTGGGACATAGATAAAAGGAATATGCTTTTCCAGATGCAACTTCTCTTCATGGTGCTGAACCTAAATTCCAAAATAAATTAAGGCCTGGGACTGATGTTACTAATTTTGGAAAAAATTTTAGGGAAAATAAGGAGGAAAGTCACTGGCTAGATAGGATTTGGCACATGCTAATGAACAAAAGCCCTTAGATTAAGCCAGAGATGAGTTATTTGATAGAACAGTTTGGAGAGAATGCGGATTTGTTTGTTTTTGCCAGTCCTGGGCTTGGACTCAGGGCCTGAGCACTGTCCCTGGCTTCTTTTTGCTCAAGGCTAGTGCTCTACCACATGAGCCACAGCGCCACTTCTGGCTGTTGTGTATGTATGTGGTGCTGGGGAATCGAACCCCAGGGCTTCATGTATACGAGGCGAGCACTCTGCCACTAGGCCATATTCCCAGCCCGAGAATGCTGATTTGGGATGAAGTAAAATGGGAAACTGAGAAGTAACATATATCACTTTCTTTTGAGTTGTATTTGACTTTTTAAAACTTCTTGATACCTCCTCCAGTTGTAAGACTTTGGGTAAGGTGGAAGGACAGTTGTGGCTTCTTCCACTGCATGTGTCAACATTGTAATATCAAGTATTTTTTCTGAGTTTGATGATTATGCCCTAAAGAACAGATTCAGGAACTGGAGGTAGATATTCACATCATCATGTACATGTACCCTACATAACAAATTGGTATTCATGATGCATGTTTTTAATTAGTTGTGTTAGAAGTCTTTAACCTCCTGTAGTTATTGCACATGTAACCCTTCCATGTTTGCTTTTGATAAGTGGGAACTTAGGTCACAGCTGTCTCCTGGAACAGTTCTACCCATGCTTCCAGATTTTTCTGTGACATTAGCCAAAGTTGGGTTTGCCACTCATCCCAGAGCATGGTAAGTTTCATGCGATTTTCTGCTGTCTTCCATACTGTTTAGTTGTCTGGGAAATCTGGTAGCAATTAGTATAAAATGTCTTCAGAAGATGGAAGAGAACAGGAGAGAAGATAGGAACAAAATAGCTTTTTTAAATTCCCAAACCAAATGTTTTATATAGGTTGAAAATGTTGGCACATCATCAAAGTACAAATGTGTGAACTGTAGTTGTGTTCAGTTTATAGTGACGGACAGTGTATTTTAACTTTGATCAAATAAATAATGCTGGAGTCTTCATAAGGTTTGCAGCCTCTGACATACTTCATTCTTCCAAGTGTTGACCGCTGGGCTGTGAGGAGGGCTGTGAGGAGGGCTGTGCAGATGAAGATGTCTCCTAAGCCATTTCACAAGAATTTTCAGTGCAACCACAGAATGCATCATGGGTTGGAATTTGGTTCACAGAACTCCAGTGAGCTTGAGAAAAACTTTGGCTAGTTTTAATTTCTGTATAAGAGAAATGGGATGGGTGTGGTCTAAACATTCTTTAAGATAGGCCTTGATAGGGCTGGGGATATAGCCTAGTGGCAAGAGTGCCTGCCTCAGATATACGAGGCCCTAGGTTCGATTCCCCAGCACCACATATATGGAAAACGGCCAGAAGCAGTGCTGCGGCTCAAGTGGCAGAGTGCTAGCCTTAAGCAAAAAGAAGCCAGGGACAGTGCTCAGGCCCTGAGTCCAAGGCCCAAGACTGGCAAAAAAAAAAAAAAAAAAAAACAAAAAAGATAGGCCTTGATAAAGTAATTTTAGATTCCTTGATCTGCATCTATTTTGTTAAAGAAAATTAATGTCTACACAGTAGATAATCTCCAGCTAGCTATTTGTGGGTAAGTGGACACTTCAACATTTTACATCAGTACTAGGTATTGACCCAAATACTACTGCCAAAAAGTCATTCTGAACTTAAAAAAACACACAACCCATTTATTTTTTACAAAAACTTGCACATTTAATAGAAAATAGAAATGGTTATATAAAGTTGTTGACATGTGCTTTCTTTGTATAAAAGCTAGAAACACATGAATTGTAGACAAGCAATCAGAAAGCATGCTTTCTGTTAAAAAAAAAAAAAAGGTTAACGCTGCTATTAATAGGCTGACTTCCTCTTAGTCGGATGTCTGTCTGCATCACATGTCAGTGTGGGCATTGACACTGGCCTCTGGCAAGGCACCAATCAAGAACCCCCAAAGCGGACTGTGTGTACCAATGGGCTTTCCATCCATTCACCTACTTCTCTTTCTTTCCAAGTCAGAAGTCAACAGTGGTAGCCACTGTAGTTTGTCCTCGGAGATTCTGAGCAGTACAAATGTAATATCCTGCATCAATGGTCTCGAAGTCTTCAATGGTAATGACACTCTGTGAGAGTCTTGTGGTGTGTCCAAGCCCTCTGTGGACCAGCCTCCAGCTGTCTTGAATTGTCACAGGCCTTTCATCCTGTTTAACAACACCAAGACAGACTTAAGCACAAAGGACAAAGTGGTCCTGAACATCTCATGCACACAACCCTACTGTGTGTTCCGTGAAAAGCACATGTACACTATTTGGAATATGGCACCTCTGGGACTTTTTACACGCTGTAGCTGCATTTCCCCCCCAAGCAAGGTCTTGAGTTTCAGGATGCTCTTTGGGCTCTAAGTGGAGCTATTAAACCAAAACAAAACAAAAGTGCGAAGCCCATAGTACTCACTAAGTAAATATGAGTTCCTGGTAGTTCAAAGTGTCAGGCCTCAAGACTCCAGAGAAGGGGAATTTGGAGCAATAAAGAATAAGATGATCATGCCCTACACGATATGAGTTCCCTTTCAAGAAAGAGATGCAATCCACTTTGGTGATGTAAGCATAGTGTTTTCTGAATTTAATATGTTGATATTGTTCTGCTCATAAAGTACTCATTAGTCAAGTGTGGTGAACACTAGCAGGATGCTGGAAAATAACTGTTCCCTAAGGGATAGTTATTTTCCACCTGTCCTAGCTGCTTATTTGCAGATGACAAATCTCGTCTGGCAATGAAAGGATTATTCTATGTTGGGCAGCAGAACTATTTGTTTTAGTGAGCAGATCACGCACAAAGGCTAAATATTCTGTGGGTACTTTTATGGAAAGTCTATTTTTATGTGATCTCTGGCACATTTTTGACAGGGATTAGGGTTTTTCTATATACAATTTGGTGAGTATCTGTTCAAAACTGCTCAGCAAAAAACACACCTTGGCTAGAGAACACCGGGAATCCCAGAGGAGGTAAGATTAGCCTCTAGGAGACCCAGAGGACAGGACTGAAGATTGAGGTTGGTTGAGGGAGGGAGAAGTTGCCTCCTTTTGCCGTGGTACACTGTCTGAGCTTAGGAGTGGTGAAGGAAAACTTGGTAGGAAGAGGCACTCAGGGTGAATTGTCTAGGGGCGACATTCTACTTTTTGTCCTTAACAAAAAAATCCATTTGTAAATATACAGAAATATTGGAAAGAAATAACTATGCCCTGGCTCCTACCTCAGCTCCACTAATTTCTTACCTTCTGCCCTGGGAAGATCCACCTGAACTCCACTTCCACGTCAGGCTCACCAAGGACAGTGCACACCACACTGATGTCATCCCCACCTTTCACTTTGTTTGAGGAGGCCAAGATGGTGGTGGATGGAGGGCCACTGGGAACTGGAAGTAAGTGGGAAATGGTGAGACCCATGAGATGAAAGACAAACTAACATTCTTTCCTTGAGAGAACCATTTCTTCACACCCAGCACCAGCTGATGCCAGCCTACCCTGGTCTGACTTCCTTTGACCCCTCCCTCCCTCACCACCTGTGTTGTCACATGCTTGTGGTCAAGGCAGGAGCTAATAGGCCAGGGGTCATAGGAAGGAAACCAGAAAGCTAGGGGGGAGAGGAGTAGAACATAGGGAAGGCATCCTGATGGAGGTACGTGAAGGGTGGAGGTGGACAGACAGACGTGTGGGCATCTATCCTCAGGCTGGAAAGCACTAGATACGGATGAGAAGGATGTGTGCAGGGCAGGCACAAATGCCTCCATAGCATTTCAGGACCCCATGTATTCATACCACCCGTTCACTGAACTAGAGATTTTGATGGCAGCCTTTGCAAGGTGACGGAGTAGGAGCTGGGGCCACAGAAGTGAATGAGACAGGAGGACACTCAGCCCCGAGAGCCTGCGCTTAAATGGAGGGGACAGCCACTAAGACCAACTACTGAATGGTTCATTTAGAACTTTTTGTTAAGAGCCAAAAAAGAAAAGCCCAGAGTGCTCGGAAAGAGTGGAAGAATTCAAGAATGGCTTCCTTGAGGAAGCAAGAGGGCCCAAAAGCAGAGCAGCCTGCAGCAGACGGCCAGGAGGTGAAAGAACTGCCCCCAAGAGGGGCCTCTGTGCCCCAGGGACTGCTTAGGTGTGTGGTTTCCATCCCATTTACCAGCAGAGGACAACCATTTCTGGGCTTCAGCCTCTCTCCTGCTGGGACCGATCAGGTAAAGGAGAGGGAGGAGAGCTAGACTCCCTCCCACTCCAAGTCGCTGGCCTCCAAGGAAGCTTGCTGATGAGGAGCACAAGAGCAGGCTTTGAATCAAATGTGGGGTTCAAATATTAGCCCAGCATTCTTAAAAACCAACATGAGGCTTTCTCACTAACCCAAAGTGCCTGTGGACTTGAAACTGAACTTAGCTGTCCCTAGAGGATCTTAAAATAGTCCTAAGCAAGGAGTTTTAACACAGCAGAATTATGCAAGTTGTGACAGAAGGGAGGGATTTCCTCCTAGTCTTTCCTAAATGAATGCGCGAAATGAAACACCTCCATCAAATGGTCACACTCAAAACCAGTTCTAGTTTTTAACAGGGATTGGATCTTGTTTCTGCTAACCCTAACCCAGAAGAAAATGAGGCAGGTACCAATTTGAGGATTCCCAGTCTACTTGGAAATTGGACAAGACTGGAGGTGCGGGGAGAAAAACAAACCCCCAAACCAGGGACTGCTAGTCAGGAGAGGTTGGAAATCAGGGGTTCTGGTGATGTCACCTTCCCAGCAGCCCTCTGTGCTCCTGGTCTTGGCATAGACAAAAGCCAGAACTGTGTATCTTGGGCATTGTTTTTCTGGACAGGTGGGAGCAAAGTACAGAGGTCAAAAAGTTCAGGGCATTAGACAGCCATGGAGTGGAATACATGTGGGTGGGAAAGGAAGGAGAGATTTGAGAGTGACTGGAGGGTGGAGGTGAGGATCAGAGCCGAAGGGAAGTTCAAGCCTGTGGACAAAGCTGGGGTGAGTATGTCAGACATGTGTTAGGTTGTGACTGAGGGAGGGAGTGGGTGATGTGGTTAGTGAACAAGGCCAGTGACAGGACAGGAGAGAAAGCTGTTGGAGCCGCATGCAGGGCCACAGAAGGTGAGAATGAGCACTGGAAGGGGGAAGAGCACCAGAGGAATATCAACCCGGTGAGGGCACTCATGGTGCTCTTAGGAGACAGATTCTGGCTAAGACAAATTGCGAGGATGCTCTAGGGAAGGCTAGGGTCATAAAGGATTTGCTGATCGAGCTCAAGCAACAGGGTACAATGGAAAGATATGGAAGGGAGCTCATGTAAGTTTTCCATCAGGTCAATGCACAGGAAGCAGAATGTTCTAGAAGTGCAGTTGAAGGTGCCTACAAGACCAGCATTCTATGTCAGAGATCTGAGCACTGGGAGGAGCAGGCTTACCTTCTACGTACAGCAGCTGATACTTGACGGAGATCTGAGATTTGCCCCCAGCTTCCGCCTTGCAGTAGACCACCCCTTGGTGGTCAGAACGAGGCTGCAGATACACAAAGCCTCTCTTCATATCATAAATAACATCTGTCCCATTGGTAGGGACTTCCTTGGCAGGGAACTCCCTGTGGAGTGAGACTTTGGCTGACAGCACAGTCACTCGACAAGGAACCACAGCCTGTCTGTCGGGGTTCAGGTAGACAACTTCGAAATAACTGGGAGAAGGCACAAAGAGTTCCCCTTTCTCTGCAAAAGGAAAGATGCCGGCTCATTTATTCTGCAAAAATGTGGATACGTAAGACAAAAGATTCTTACACCCAGGCACAAATCGGTATGGGCATTGACAATGCTCTCAAGCTATTGGGTTCATGTAAGTTTTAGAAAGAGCTGGGCCTTTTCATGCTTTTCCTTTTTTTTAAAGGAATGACTTAGTTTGGATGTTGACTGTCTCCCAGTCCCTATCTTAAAGACCTGGTCCTCAGGGGAGCTTTTGGAAATGGGTGGAGGTCTGTAGGTCATTGGAGGCATGCTTGAAGGAGATTGTGGAAGCCTGGCCTTTCTGTTTGTCTTTGCTTCTGAGCCAGGAGGTGAGCAGCTTTGCTCTACCACAGAACCCAACAAAGGGAAACCAATTGATCATGGACCCGAATATGCAGAACGGTGAGCCAAAAGTCAACCTTTTCTATTGACAAGGTGATCACCTCAGGTACTTAATTAATTATAGTGACAGAAGAGCTTGTGCCCATCTCCTTAGGGAATAAATTCAGATCAGACCATGACTTACTCTACAAAAATAGGGAAAGAGCTGACTGCCTTAAGAATAGTTTTAGGGCGGGTCACCTGGCTCAAATGGTAGAGTACATGCCTGACAAATCCAAGACCCTGAGCCTACACCACAACAAAGCAAAACAATAAAAACCCCATTAAACCTTTAAAACCTTGAAACAATCTGCAGCTTCCATGTAGAGAAATTACCTCTACAGGCTACCATGAATAACTGTGTGTATTTATTTATATTTATTTATTTACTTTTGATTGGTTGTGGAGCTTGAACTCAGGGCCTGAGCACTGTCTGTCCTTGAGCTTTTTCCCTCAAGACTAGCTCTCTACCACTTGGAACCACAGCTCCACTTCTGGTTTCTGGTCATTAATTAGAGAGAAGTGCCTCACAGACTTTGGTCCACCTTGGAAAAACAGCCCCTTCCCCCCTTGTTTTTCCTCAGTGCACACGTGGCCCTCTCTAGAAGTCCTGGCCCAGAATCTGTAGCCCAGGTAACTGGTGCATCTGGGGGTAGTGAGAGGTTCCCAGGGTCTGAGGTCACTTCCACTACGGCCACCCCTCCTCCCGCCCCTCTCCTCCCACCCCCTCTCCGTATATAATCAGTCTCAACCAGTAGTTCCCTTCCCTTCCTTTCCCCTCTCCCCCCCCCCCCCCATCTCCATCTCATGTAGGGCTGGCAGGTTCCATTTCTCCTAAACTCTCCTCTGTCTGAACAACCACATGAAGGTCTCCTTTCTCCAAACCTTACACTTTCCTGTTTAGGCTAGCTTTGAACCCCAGTTCTCAGCCTACTGAGAGGCTAGGATTAGAGGCATGAGCTACCACTGCCTGGCTAATAACTGCATTTTTCAACACATTGGTGTTTTCTGAGAAGTCCAGCAGTGACAGGGCTGGCATCTTCACCCTGTCCCCACTCCCAGCCCAGGAGACCTAGTGCCTTGCCAAGGCTGGAGGAAGCGAATGGAGCAGCGATAAAGGAAGAACCTGTTGGTGTCAGGTCTGGCCTCTGCTAGGCCGCCACCTGGCCGAGGACCTTCAGCCAACCATGTACACTTCCCCTCCCCTCTGACATGCACACTGCAAGATTTTTTCCACCACAGATGGAGCATTTGTACCTTACAGAAAGAGAGGAGGAAACGGAGTGCCCAGAGTGTCAGGAGGACGGTGAAGGGATTCTGGGCAAGGCTTTCTGCTTCGTTTCTTGCATGCATGTGCATGTGTGTTTGTTTCATTTAGTAAAGCATTTAAATCCTTTGTTTTCTGAATCATTCTGTGAGGGACTATTATAGTAATTACTGAGCAAAATGTTTGGGTCTGATCATAATACTACACTTGTTAACTTGTTTCCTGTGCCTGTATTTTCATTGCCACCTTCCTGAAACAATTATTCTTGGCTTTTTCCTCCACTAGCCTGTGTGTTACCAGTGTACCATGTTCTGGGCTGGGCACAGGAAACAACATCAACTGGCCTCGTGGGCAAAGAGTTCTTTGGCTCTAAATGCCAAGTTCTCTATTCTTGGCTCCTAGCATAGGGAAGAGAACAACATGGCTCAGAGGGTCTCCATCGTTAAAGTATATACAGCAAGACTAGGTGATTGCACGACTTCATAAGCTGACTTTCAGGCTTAGGTAAGGGGCATCCTTCTAAGGTATCTAACTTGTTTTACATAGCCTTTGATGTGTCGGTTTCTCTGTGCTTCAACATCCCCATTAGTAGAGAGAAATGTCTGGAGTCAAAAATATTGAACACATTTTGTTTTGGCACTGACATTTAAGAATTATGTGTGTGTGCCAGAGGACTTGAATTCAGGGTCTTGTGGTCATGCTCAGCTTTTTAAAATTTACATCATACCTGGCATTCTACTATTTGAGCCATCCACTGGTCTAGCATTTTGCTAGTTAATAGGAGATGGACACTCAGACTTTTCTGCCTGGACTGGCTTTGAAGCTTGATCCTATAGGTCTCAAGCCTCCTGAGTAGCTAGGATTAGAGGCATGAGTTACTGCTACCAGTTAATTTAATGCTTTTTAAGTTTGTAGAGTAATATGAGCCAATAAGCTAGAAGAATTAGTGAATGCTATGAATTTCAAAACAAAAAAAAAAGGTGGTCTTGTATTATAATGCAAGCTTTGAATACCCTGATTTTTTTCAGTAGTTTCCATCTATAAAAAGAAATGTGTTGGTTCATTAAAAAAATTATAGACTACATGTGTCCTGTGCATACTCATGTAACATATTTAGGGAAATGGAATACAGGAAATTTTATATTAAATTTAATAGTCTATAAATTCAAATCTATTTTTGTTTTGTTTTTGTTGCTAGTCCTGGGGCATGGACTCAGGGCCTGAGCACTGTCCCTGGCTTCCTTTTGCTCAAGGCTAGCACTCTGCCACTTGAGCCCCAGCACCACATCTGGCCGTTTTCTATATATGTGGTGCTGAGGAATCAAACCCAGGGCTTCATGTATACGAGGCAAGCACTTTACCAATAGGCCACATTCCCAGCTCCTATAAATTCAAATCTAAGTAAGGGCAAACAGTGTTCAGTAAAGTATTCATTGAATGTGGTCTCCTTACTTAGGAACATGACTGCCTGAGCAATCATTATTATTACCAGTCCTCCTGTGGGTAATAACATTCTCCCCCTTGATCTGTCTGGGTGGTGGTTACATGCATCTGATACATTGAGGACAACTGAACTAAGCTGTATGGAAGGAAAAAGAGAAGAGTAGAAGCAGCAGCAGGAGACTAGGGAGAAGAAAAACTGCTCTGAGACCCTATAGATGAAAGAAGAAAGGTGGCATTTATTTAACCAAACGTTGCACAGATTAACAATAGTCAGCCCCTAACAGAGCCTACCGGTGTTTTTCAATCCAATTCTATCTAGTAAACACACAAACATAATGAATAGCAGATGCTTCTCCACATGGGTGGCTGAGAAGCATATGCTCAGAAAGAATCCAGAGCCAGCCGGGAGGAACCTCAGCTTCTCTAACAGCCCATCTTGGTTTCCCAAAACCACCCACACTCAAAAATGCAACTTCCAAAATCAACTGAAAATCCAACTGTTCTTTTTGCTTACTGTGTTGTAGAATGAAAAGGTGCAACATTTTAGGTTGCCTCCTTTTATAACTCATGTTTCTAATTTGTTTTTTGTCATCCTTCATCTTAATTGGTTGTTCCTAGTGTCTGTCAGTCCACCTACCAACTTGTTCTAGGTAGGAATAAAACTGACTGTTGGTCAGAAAAAAACATTATCTGACTTTATCTACCACTACAAGTCAGGGAATGCTCGATGAATTACCTTTCCTTTTCCAGTCTCTGCACCAGCATTATTTCTAAAAGAGAATAAAGTAGCTCTTACTCGTTTCTTAGGAATTTTATGGAAGTGAAATAAGGTACCCGTGGCCTTCTGAATTACAGCATGGAGCTATTTGGGTACCAAGGGAAATGATGCTAAAGCATTCATTAATGGCCATAGTGGAAGAACATTTGGATAACAGACCCACATCACTCCAGGTATATAAAGCAGATGGATTCAGGGTGAAAACAAATCTCATGAAAACTCTGCCCCAATACCAGAAAAGATTCCAGCTTTACCTGAAACGTCTTGGACAACAGCAATTGGAGGACATGGAATTTGAAAGACTCCTGAAAGTTGTCCCTGACCTGGAACGCTTGTTAGAGAACTTTATCCCCTAACTTCAGAGCCTAAGGAATTCTGCTGAGGAAGGAGGCTGGTGGAGGCGTGGGAGGAGAGGGGCCTTGTGCAACACCTGTCTCTCCAAGTGCAAACACTGGCACTGTCGGAGAGGAGAAGAGCTCTTCACCGTGATCTGGAGGCTTCAGGCTTCCTACTCAGGCCTGGGGACTGGAGACACCAAGGTCAGTCTTTGGGGAATTTTGCCTTCCAATTTTCTGCTCAGAGGAGTCTTAAGACCAAAGCCAAGCTCTTATAAAAGATTCCGATGACTGTGGAGTCTTTGTAAAGGAGATCATAAGTTCTGAGAATGCAGCAATGAACAGTCTGTGTGTCCAGCCAGACGTCTCTATGATGATAGAAACTGAATCTGTGCACTACAGTACACAGTCAACACCCAATGCTACCTGCTGTCACTGAGCACACCAAGTGTACTATGACCAAGATGACTTTTTAAATTTTTATTTCTGTTTTGGTACCTGGTACGAAAACAAAAATAAAATTAAAATGTTATTTGCTGATGGACACTCAAGGCTTTGGCTTGCTTGCCCGCAGCTGGAATGCTACCGCTGAGCCACTCTTCCAATCCAGCTTTTTGCTATTTTTGGAGACTCAGATTTTTCTGCCTGGGCTTTGAACTTCATTCCTCTGATTTTATTCTGAATAGCTAGGATTTATGAACATGAGCCACTGGTTTTTTAGAGGGCAGTGGCTACCATTTGAACTGTGCAAGTACAAACCCTTGAAGCTGACAATTTAAAGCTCAAATTCTTGTACCACCACCCATTTGCTATGGGACCTTGGGTATTTCTCTATATATACCTCAACTTCTCCCACCTGACAAATGACATTCATACTTCATCTGAAGTGTTGTAGTAGACTTAACATGAAACAACTGAGCTAAATCACTAGCTCAGAGCCTAAACAGTGAATATTCTTGTTGTTATTTTCCGTTCCGCATCCAATGGGACCCCAGGTCCGGGCCAAGCCTACAAGTCTGAGGAGTTCCTCTACTGTACCAATGCATTACCTGTAAAGAAGATGTAGGTGGATCCTGTTTTGGCCTCATCTTTCCTGCAAATGTAGCCATTGCACAGCTGTCCCCAGCAGCTGAATTCACCTGTGTCAGCAGAGGTGGTGTTGGTCAGGGTCAGCTGGCTGTAGCGCTCATGTTGCTTCACGCTATAAGTTCAAGAAATGCAGAGACACAGGACAATAAGAACCCGGCCATGAGTCTGTCATCACTCTCTGCCCCATTGTGTTATAAACACCCTGGGCATGCCCTCTCTCAAAGCAATCAGTGTGTTTGAGAGAAAGCAGGCTGTGAGGGGGAAGGCAGATGGAAAATCCTTTCCTAAAAGGAAATTATAAATGCAATTATATTTTCCAAGGAAAGGAAATCCTCTTTGGCCTCCAAACTGGGGTTTCCCTAAGTAAGATCAAGGGTGCATTAGCAAGAAGGTCTCAGCAGCTCAGCCAAAAAGCCTTAGGCTGGTATTTTGCTTTCAGCCTTGGTTTTTTTAAATGAGTTCTTTAAAAAGCAAATAGCATGAAGAAGAGCATACAGTATTATTCAGTATCCCAAATCCTTTTCATCATTAAGGCTAAGTCTCCAAATATAAGCATGAGTATTCGAGATGGTATGCTATCATATAAAAAATGAAATCGTAATGCTTTGTACACTATTTTTCTGAATAATTACTTATTTATTGTCAAAGTGATGTACAGAGGGGTTACAGTTTCATACAGAAGGCAGTGGGTACATTTCTTGTACAATTTGTTACCTCTTCCCACATTGTACAACTATTTAAATAAACATATTTTTAAAAATGAAGCCAAGGGGCTAGGATTATGGCCTCATGGTAGAGTGCTTGTCTCATAAACATGAAGCCCTGGGTTCCATTCCTCAGCACCACATATATAGAAGAAGCCAGAAGTGGCTCTGTGGCTCAAGTGGCAGAGTGCTAGCCTTGAGCAAAACGAAGCCAGGGACAGTGCTCAGGCCCTGAGTTAAGCCCCAGGATTAGCAAAAAAAAAAAAAAAAGAAGAAGAAGCAGCAGCAGCAGCAGCAGCAGCCAGGTGCTGATAGCTCACACCTATAGTCCTAGCTACTCAGGAGGCTGAGATCTGAGGATTGCAGTTTGAAGCCAGCCTGGGCAGAAAAATCCCCAGAAGACCGTTATCTCCAATTAACCTCTCGAAAAATCAGATGTGGAGCTGTAGCTCAAAGTGGTAGCATGTTAGCCTTGAGCAAAAGAGCTCAGGGACAGCGCCCAGGCCCTAAGTCCAAGCCCCATTACTGACAGAAAACAAAACACAAACATTAGGGAAAAAATGAATTGACTAAGATGAAGACTGCCTCTGACAAAGGTTTTTATCCCTTGTCCTAAACAGTGAGGGGTCTCAGCTGCTACTTGATCTTCAGCACTCTGAAGAACAACAGAACCCCAGCTCTGGGGCCAGAGTTTATTTAGTGCTGTTGGGTCCTTGCTATTTTCCTCTGGCCTTATTATATTTCTATGTTAATTTTCTCTTTATGTCTCCTGTGCGCTTATCTTGTTGCCTGGCAAATATGCTTGCAAACCGCTTCAAGTTTTTTTAAATGGAGACATTTTTTAGTAAACATTAACCATAGTCAATTTTAATGGTAATTAATTACATGATTTTGTGAATGGAATCTAGAAATATCCTTGTAATGGATATCCCCAATTGACTTATGAGTCCTTAGCATATGAAGTTGCAGAAGACATGACTGAATGTGAGGATTCATCTCAAACATCCAAATATTTCACTCCTCTGAGACCCACTGAAGTAATTGAGATTATACTGTTTTATCTCACAGCACTAACCATGCTGTCACCACTTTAAATATAGCACATACAAAATGTGCTGGTGGGTCCGTCCTAAATAGCCTGTTGTAGTTGTGAATAGCTTGTTGTGCCCACCATCCATGCTCTTGGTGTCTGAGCTCCCACTCCATCAACTGCCTCCTTGAAAACAGAACGGAAATCTCTCCTCCCTCAGGAAGCTTCTAATTACAAGAGACTCGCAGGAATCCCCCACTTTCTCCTGATGGAGTAACTTGCTCCCTTGTTCTCTATCCCTCAGATACCCTGGCTTCCTGTTTTTGCATGGGATGGCTGGTGATCACGGAAGGGACTGTGCCCCGTCTGTCTTACATTCATTCCCCGAGTGACCAATATGTCCAAAACATACAGTGAGGATTCCCTAAAGAGGAGTGACTTGAAACTGAATTGAACCACAGTGTTGGAAATGGGAAGAACCTTGAAAGGCAGGTATCCAGTGCTTTGTTTTGCAGCTATTACAGTTTAGATCTGAAGCGTTAGCCAAAGGACCCTGTGCTGAAGACTTGGCCACAGCCTATGGTGCTAGTAGAAAAGGTTTCTTATGTGACTTAAGCATGTGCTGAATATACACTCCTTAGGTATTGAAATGCATATTTCAAGCAATGCCAGCTTCAGTGTCTTATCCTAATTATTTGCAATTACACATAATTACAGATTAAGTTATTGTGAATACTACTACAGCAATGACAAACAACACACACCCAGAATTGGTGAGTGTTAGCCAAGTACACAAAACACAGTGGACTACAAAGAGACTGCTATCCAATTAAGGAGTTAACATAAATATACATAAAAAAGTTCAAGAATGAGAATGACAGAATTCTCAAAGGGACTCCTTGCTGTGGGTTGACAAAAGTGAAGGTGGCTTTGAGGAGGAGGTGAGGCAAGCTGGATTTACTAAGATAGGGGGATGAGGGACAGCAAGGAGACTGGTGGACAATGAGTGGAGCACAGGTACTGTAGAGACCACAAACATGCCACGGCTGCTGAGGTTCGGCACTCACAGTTATTCACAGTGGGTACTGGGTCCAGAGAACCGAGTAATGAGTTAGGAATTTTTCACCCATTAATTGCAGGAGGAATCAGAAGCATGACTTTGGGAAAACCACACAGTCATATTGTTGAAAGAAATGAGAAGGCCCATGGTTCACTCCCCAAACGTTCAGGGCCACTCCCTGGTTTGGGAGGTGGGGAGTATTGGGACCATCAAAGTCAAGGCATGAGCAGGGGGAACTGGAATTGGAAAGGCAGCCTGAGGTGCTGCCGCCATTACTGTCATGAGGAACAGGGAGATCTGGTATCTCAGTGGATCCCAAACAAATCCAAAAGAGGAAAGTAGGTTTACAACAGCCTGGATTTAAGGGGTAGGAAAAAAGAGATATATCAGGAATGATGTCTCAACATTTCTGTGTCAGCAACAGTGGGATATTTTGAATTTGTGATCAACTGTGTCACATATATGCCTTGTGAGCAGATGGAAATATAGGTCCTGCATAAAAGAACAACACAGCACTAGAATGTTACTTGAGAGCATCACTGACATGTGAGAAGAGTAGAAAGCCAAAGGAATGAGTATACTCAAAAAGAATAGTCGAGAAAGGCAAGGTTGAGGAAAACAATCTCAAGTCAAAACTAGGGATTTAGCTGGGCATAATGGCACAAGCTGGGAACACCAGTACTAAGGAGGTGGAGAAAAAAGGATCAAGAGATACAGACCAGCCTGACCCATGGAGACCTTGTCTCAGGAAAAAAGAGACAACTGGGGGGAAAAGAATCAACCAGGAGGTCACAGGAGAAAGACTCAGCCAGTGGGCACTTCACCAAATCAACTGCACACACATTCCTCTCGTAGTATGAAATCTCAGGCAACCATGCCTTTCAGTTTCAAGGCTGAACCTAAATTTCAGGAGATTAAAAAAATGGCAAAGAGGCTGGGTACTGGTGACTCACACCTGTAATCCTAGCTACTCAGGAGACTGAAATCTGAGGATCATGGTTCAAAGCCAGCCTGGGCAAGAAAGTCCAAGAGACTCTCGTCTCTAATTAACTACCAGAAAACTGGAAGTGGCACGGTGGCTCAAAGTGGTAGAGTACATTCCTTGAGCAAAAACACTCAGGGACAGGGCCCAGACCCGGAGTTCAAGCCTCACAACCAACAGAAGAAAAAAAGAGTGGGGGGGGGAGGGAAAATAGAGGTGGGAGGGTTTCCCTCCCAGAACTATGCAATCTGGCTCCAGTTCCATAGAGCTCAGAAATAGGATATAAAAACCCGCAACTTCTCTGAGCCAAATACTTGGTCATTTCTATAGTAATAATAGGAAGTATAAAATGCCATTATTACGGGCTGGGAATATGGCCTAGTGGCAAGAGTGCTTGCCTCATATACATGAGGCCCTGGGTTCGATTCCCCAGCACCACATATATAGAAAATGGCCAGAAGTGGCGCTGTGGCTCAAGTGGCAGAGTGCTAGCCTTGAGCAAAAAGAAGCCAGGGACAGTGCTCAGGCCCTGAGTCCAAGGCCTGGCCAGTCCAAGACTGGCAAAAAATAAAATAAAATAAAATAAAATGCCATTATTACTGGGAAAGTGAGCAAGTACATAAAAATCTAACATTGGGAATAACTCCATTCTTACCATGAAATCGGCATACTGTATCTTTATCAGGATTGGGGGTGTAAGGAAGGAAATACACTGGAAAACATTTCTACATTTTTCCACCCCCTCGACTATGCAAACCATATAAAACAGGAAACTAATTATTTAGCAGGATTACAGTTGAAATGCCTGGGTTTAACAAGTCCATGTCTACTCATCATCTTGCATAGCCCAAACAACAAGCAGCTCAGAGGGCTGTGATATGGCCTAAGGTCTCTGAGTGCTGAGTTTATGCTATAAAATGGGAGAACAGATTCACTGAGTCTTACAGAGCCACTGTGACTCAAAGGCCATTCCTTTCTAGTCTAACAACACCTCCAAGGCTAAAAGTGGACAACATTAAGTTTCAGTGGAGCAGAAAAAAGGTGTTACAGCAAAAGTGTCATGAAAAGGTGAAACAACATCAGCACAATTGACATTAACTGGAGAAGCTCTGGGCTGGGAATGTGGCTTAGTGGTAGAGCACTTGCCTAGCATGCATGAAGCTCTGGGTTCCGTTCCTCAGCACCATGTAAACAGAAAAAGCCAGAAGTGGTGTTGTGGCTCAAGTGGTGTAGAGTGCTAGCCTTGAGCAAAAAGAAGCCAGGGACAGGGCTCAGGCCCTGAGTCCCAAGCCCCAGGACTGGCAAAAAAAAAAAAAAAAAGAAAGAAAGGGAGGGAAGGAAGGAAGGAAGGAAAGAAGGAAGGAAGGAAGGAAGGAAGGAAGGAAGGAAGGAAGGAAGGAAGGAAGGAAGGAAGGAAGGAGGGAAGGAAGCTGGAGAAGCTCTGAACATTCCAACACATCCACTTATGTCAACTATTTTTCTTCTATACTGAAACATGAACCCCTGAAGAAGCTCTGAACATTCCAACACATCCACTTATGTCAAGTATTTTTCTTCTATACTGAAACAGGAACCCCTGGCCTACAGAGAGCTTTGTGATTGACAAGACCCATGGGGCCCCATGAGCCTCCATCAGTGGAGGGCTGAAGTTTCTTGCATTTAGCTCAACCTACCTTCTTTTCAGGGCAAGTCATTGTTTGGTACAAAGGAAGGACATGACAGATCTCAAAGTCCGGGACCACTAAGCCAGGCTGCTGGTGACTCACACCTGCAATCCTAGCTACTTAGAAGGCTGGGATCTGAGGATCATGGTTCAAAGCCTGCCTGGGCAGTAAAGTCCATGAGATTCTTATCTCCAATGAACCACCAGAGCTGTGGACCAAAGTAGTAGAGGGAAAAAGCTCAGGGATAGCGCCCAAGTCCTGAGTTTAAGCCCTACAACTGATGACAAAAACCACAAACAAAAAAATTTAGGGACCACTGTGTCCTTCACCTGAGGCAGTGGCCAGGAAACAATGGTGAGATCTTCCCTCTAGATTCTGCAAGACTACAGCGGAGGAGGAGCTCTGAGTTATGAGATAATTCTGTCTACTTATCTAGCTATCATCTATCTATCTGTCTCTGTCTGTCTATCTCTCTATCTATCTAACTATAGGCGTGAGCCACTGGGAATCCCATGAAGTCTCACAAATCTATCTATCTATCTATCTATCTATCTATCTATCTATCTATCTATCTATCTATCTATCTATCCATCTATCTATCTATCTGTCGGCGTGAGCCACTGGGAATCCCATGAAGTCTCACAAATACTTTATCACTGCAACTCAAATAGGAGGCACTGGAGTAGAAACAAAGTTAGAAGGTGTGTAGAGACTTCTGCCTTCTCACGTTCACCTTTATAGCAAATACTGTTGGAATATTCAGGGGTCTTATTAGAAGGGTATGATGTTGACATGTGCACATCAGGGTTGCATTTCAGGGGAAGGAAGTATTCCAAGAAGAGAAAATAGATGGATACACAACAAAGAGGGCTTTGGCTGGAACACACACAGGCTGGCTGGCGTATAGTGAGAAGTGTCACCACATATGTTGTAAGATCCTGGACTTGGGACTCACCTTGACCAGACAGATTCAAATCCCAGCCCTGCCGTGAGCTTTGGACTCCTTTGCTGGAGCTCTTCTCTTCCATCATCTGGTTATACTCATGCCTTCAGAACTAACAATATGGAACACCATGCCAAACCATCCAGGTAAGTGCAAGACTTACCAGCATCAGTACGAAGTACATCTTCATCATTATTATCATCCCTTTAAATTCTCACAGCCACATTTAGAAGGTGGAGGTGCTACTTTCCCTTTTACTAGTGAAGATATTAAAGCATAGACTAGTCAGTCACTCATCCAAGGTCTCCCAGATACTAAGTGGAAGAACATCCAATCTAGTGTTATACAAGCATATAGATTTACATCCCACCAAAATGAAATGGCAATGAGAGAGATTGCTTCTAACTTGTTTGTAAAAACTGCCCAGAATGGTCATGCACATATAAAATTCACAACAATTTTCATGATCTGGATAAGTTATTTCAGTTATTAGAAACCCAATTAAAAATGAGGACCCCAGTGAGACTGGCCAACGTTATGAATTTAAAGAACAACAAATGTTAGCAGGGATGTAGGGATGAAGGAACCCTATTGCACTGTTGGTGGGAATGTAAACTATACAACTACTCTAGACAGTGATCTGGTGATTCCTCAAAAAACTAAACATAGACCTTCCTTACAACCAAGCCATACCACTCCTGGGCATCTACCCAGAACATCACAAGCTAGGATACTGTAAAGACACTTGCACATCCATGTTCATTGCTATACTATTCACAGTAGCCAAGTTATGGAAATAGCCCAGATACCCAACAGTAGATGAGTGGATCAAAAAAGTGTGGTACCTATCCACAAGGGAATTTTATATAGCCATTAGGAAAAATATGTCATTTGCAGGGAAATGGATAGAACTAGAACAAATCATGTTAAGTGAGGTAAGCCAAGCTCAGAGAGACAGTCGGCACATGTTTTCTTTCATATGTGGAAGCTAGATCTAAAATACACTAGGGTATGATAAGTTAATCAGGACTCTAGGCATTCACGCACAGTGAGATCAAAGGAAGACAGTCTTAGTGGAAGAACACAAAGGTGCAATGACTCTGTGCCTCTGATCATATAAAATAATATTTATTGAAATGAACCCTAGGAATGTAAAACAAAAAGGTTTCTTTTCTTTTTTGTCTTGTTTGTTCATTTTCCTGTCTTTGGGGGGGGGATATGGAGGACATAAAAATGGAGGGACGTAGGTGAACAAATACAAGTGAACAACTGGTACTGGTGAAAATGAACTATATAACTTGTAGGTGGGGATGGGAGGGGAAAACTAGGAGAGAATGAAGGCAAGGGTGACATTGTCCAAAAAGAAATATACTTTAGTTATGAGATGGTAATCACTCTATACATGACTTTTATAATTACCAAAAAAAAAGGTTCCACATTCTTTTGAATCTATGGGACTATCCAGCAACTGACAGAAACTGGCAAGAAAACCACCACTTATTAATCATCTATTACATTGCTGATAGTACCCAAGGTACATGTTACCTTTTTTCTTCATCCAAAGAGAGTAATTAATATTAATAAAATAGAAGCAGCACTTAATATGTGTGTGCTAGGCACTGCTGTAGGCCCTTTATCTATTTTGTCTTGATCTGTATGAAGCCTGGTGAGCTAAGTATTATCATTATCTCCATTTTGTAGCTAAATGAACCAATGGCAGAAAACTGTAAGTCACTTTCCCAAGATTATACAGGAAGTGCTCCACTGGGTAATTTTCCCAGGACCACTCAACTATCTAAACACAGATTTTTCTGCCTCAGACACTCTGTATCACCCCTGCTGGCACAAAACAAGAACATAGGCAATGGAGATACAAAAATATAATTTAATACTCTCCTTACTTAACACTGACTTGAAAAAGCATTGGGTAGTTTCTGCCATGTGCAAGGCAATGTGCCAAGATTCAAGGGAGATAAAGAGTCACAGATATTGGCTCGCCTATATTTCAAGTGTTTGTCAAGGCCCTGTGTTTACTCTAAGTCTACATTTAAGAATGTGTCAGACAGGGACAGTGCTCAGGCCCTGAGTCCAAGGCCCAGGACTGGCAAAAAAAAAAAAAAAAAAAGAATGTGTCAGAAAAGAATTGCTCCATGATACACTGGGAATAAAGCCATATGAACAGAGTACAACTCCAACGAAAGAGACAGCTGAGTAAAACCTTTTGAACAAGTCACTATTTGTTATTCTTTTTTTAAAAAAAGACATGTGTTTGAAAACTCATGAAGAACAAAATATGCAAACTAAGGAACTTCTTCAGGGTAAATATAGTTCTAACATTAGAACTTAGGCTGTGATCTGTTATCTACATATATCAACATCTATCAGTCATACATATATCTATATCATCAATCCATCATCAACCAGTCATCTACCTACCTATCAATCATTTGGTACCTATTAGGTTTTTACCTGTCATGTATCTACTGTGCTTTCCATCCAGCTTCAAGTCTGAATATGATCCAAGAAGCACCTACAATCTTTTGCAATATCGCTACTGTATTTCCATTCCAATAGTCAGTTCTCTAAGGTGGGTGGAATCTGATGCAGATACCTCTACTAGAATCACTTGTGACAGATTCCTCTTGTTGTTGAGAAAGAAGTCACACAAAGTACTCTTCCACCCATCCCTTCTGGGATATTCCTGTCACAATCTTATTTCTCTAAGTCCTTTCCTGGAGCTAAAAAGACTCGGAGACCATGTTCAGATTGTTTCCCTTCTCTCCTCTCACAAAACTGCCAGCCTGCTGAAGTCACCTTTCTCTCTGTGTGTGTGTGTGTGTGTGTGTGTGTGTGTGTGTGTGTATGTCACTGACAAGCACACATCATTGCTATCTTCATTTTAGCTGCACGATGACTCTGGTAGAAAATGAGACAGAATCTAAACCTACAAGACATCTAGTTAAGCCTCCTGTTGGTATTAGAACAGGAAAGCATTCGCAATGCATTAGGGGGAAAGGTCATCATTCATCTTGAAGTATGTGTGTATTTGGATACAATTTTCTTTTCCTTTCCCTTTTTTTTCTGCCAGTCCTGGGGTTTGAACTTTGGGTCTGGGCATTGTTCCTGAGATTCTGTGCTCAAGGCCAATGCTCTACTGCTTGTGCCATAGCTCTGCTTCTGTACTTTTGTGTTTAATGGGAGATAAGAGTCTCATGGATTTTCTTACTGTGATGCTCAGATCTCAGCCTCCTGAGTAGTAAGCATTACAAGTGTGAGCTACCCATGCCCAGTTGAGATTCTACTTTTCCTACATGCAAAAATAAACCTGCCAAGAGGAAGACATAAAGGGGATTCAAATAGGAAAAGATGAAGTTAAACTCTCTTTGCAGACGACATGATCCTGTATCTTAAGAACCCCACAGACTCTACTCCCAAGTTACTTGAGCTGAGCCAAAACTTAGGCAGAGTAGCAGGATATAAAATAAACTCTCAAAAATCAATGGCTTGGGGAGGGGGTGGGGGGAATGAGGGAGGAGGTAACAAATAGTATAAGAAATACTGTACCCATGGTCTTACGTATGAAACTATTTTTTTTTTTTTTTTTGCCAGTGCTGGGGGTTTGAGCTCAGGGCCTGAGCCCTGTCCCTGGCTTCTTTTGGTCAAGGCTAGTACTCTACCACTTGAGCCACAGTGCCACTTTTGGCCGTTTTCTATATATGTGGTGCTGAGGAATTGTACCCAGGGCTTCATGTATATGAGGCAAGCACTCTACCACTAGGCCATATTCCCAGCCCTTACGTATGAAACTGTAACCCCTCTGTACATTACTTTGACAATAATTATTATTATTATTATTTTGGCCAGTCCTGGGGCTTGGACTCAGGGCCCGTATATGTGGTGCTGGGGAATTGAACCCAGGGCCTCATGTATACGAGGCAAGCACTCTTGCCACTAGGCCATATCCCCAGCCCACAATAATTATTTTTTTTAAATTAAAAAAATAACTAAAAAATATAAAAAGGAAAAAGCAAAAAAAACCCCAAAACAATGGCTTTTCTATATCCCAACGACCCGAAGACCGAGGCTGAAATCAGGAAAGCAACAAATTTTGCAATGGCCTCAAAAAGCACAAAATACCTAGGAATAATCTTAACCAAAGAAGTGAAAGACCTCTATGAGGAGAATTTTAAAAACCTGAAAAAGGTTGGGCTGGGGATATAGCCTAGTGGCAAGAGTGCCTGCCTCGGATACACGAGGCCCTAGGTTCGATTCCCCAGCACCACATATACAGAAAACGGCCAGAAGCGGCGCTGTGGCTCAAGTGGCAGAGTGCTAGCCTTGAGCGGGAAGAAGCCAGGGACAGTGCTCAGGCCCTGAGTCCAAGGCCCAGGACTGACCAAAAAACAAAAACAAAAACAAAAAAAACCTGAAAAAGGAAATTAAGGCAGAACTAAGGAAATGGAAAAACCTCCCATGCTCCTGGATTGGAAGGATTAACATCATGAAAATGGCAAGATTACCAAAAGCTATCTACAAATTCAATGCAATACCCATCAATACCCCAACACCCCTGTTTAATGAAATAGAGGAAGCAATCCAGAAATTTATATGGATCAATAAAAGACCTCAAATCGCAAAAACAATCCCAAGTAGAAAGAACAGTGCTGGAGGAATTTCAATACCAAACTTCAAGCTGTATTACAAAGCTATAATAATAAAAACAGCTTGGTATTGGCACAAGAACGGGCCTGAGGACCAATGGAACAGAACTGAAGACCCAGAAATGAACCCACAGAACTATGGTTCTTAATCTTTGATAAAGGAGCAAAAAAATAGGGTAGAAGAAAGACAGCCTCTTCAACAAATGGTGCTGGCAAAACTGGTTCAACACCTGCAACAACTTAAAACTAGATCCTTATATATCACCTTGTACCAAAATCAATTCCAAATGGATCAAAGACCTTGAAGTAAAATAAAATACCCTGAAAACACTACAAGAAGGAATAGGAGAAACACTTGGGCTCCTTGGCACAGGACAAAACTTCCTTAATAAAGGCCCAGAAATGCAACAAACCAAAGAAAGGTTGGACAAATGGGATTGCATCAAACTGCAGAGCTTCTGCAGGGCAAAGGACATAGCTTGCAAGATAAACAGAAAGCCCACAGATTGGGGAGAAGATATTTACCAGCCATACAACGGACAAAGGCCTCATATCTAAAATATACGTAGAACTAAAAAAATTAAATTCCTCCAAAACAAATCCTCAAAGAACCAACTTCCCCCTCAACAAGTGGGCTAAAGACTTAAAAACAGACTTCTCTGGAGAGGAAATGAGAATGGCCAAGAGACACATGAAGAAGTGCTCACCATCACTGGCCATAAAAGAAATGCAAATCAGGGGCTGGGAATATGGCCTAGTGGCAAGAGTGCTTGCCTCGTATACATGAAGCCCTGGGTTCGATTCCTCAGCACCACTTACATAGAAAAGGCCAGAAGTGGGCTGTGGCTCAAGAGGTAGAGTGCTAGCCTTGAGCCAAAAAGAAGCCAGGGGCAGTGCTCAGGCCCTTTGTCTGAGGCCCAGAATTGGCAAAAAAAAAATAAACAAAAAACAAAGAAATGCAAATCAATACAACATTGACATTCCACCTCACCCCAGTAAGAATGTCCATTATCAGGAAGAATAACAATATCAAATGCTGGAGGAGACGTGTCCAAAAGGGAACCCTACTTCATTGTTGGTGGGAATGTAAACTTGTTCAGCCACTCTGGAAAGTGGTATGGAGATTTCTCAGAAGGCTAAGCATAGAGCTCCCCTACGACCCAGCAGCCCTATCTTTGGGCATCTACCCAAAAGATTACAAGCAAGACCACAACAACACCACCAGCACAACAATGTTCATCGCAGCACAATTTGTCATAGCTAAAATATGGAACCAACCCAGATGCCCCTCCGTAGACGAATGGATCAGGAAAATGTGGTACATATACACAATGGAATTTTATGCCTCTATCAGAAAGAATGACACTGCCCCATTTGTAAGGAAATGGAAGGACTTGGAAAAAATTATACTAAGTGAAGTGAGCCAGACCCAAAGAAACATGGACTCTATGGTTTTCCTCATAGGAAATAATTAGCACAGGTTTAGGCTAGTCACAGCAGAAGATCACAAGAGCCCAATAGCTATACCCTTATGAACACATAAGATGATGCTAAGTGAAATGAACTCCACGTTATGGAAACAAGTGTTTTATCATTGTTGTAAGTATTTTCAACATGCCATGTGAAACCGTACCCTTTTGCTACTCTCCTATTCCCTTCCTGTGGTCTTACCCCCTCTATCACTTATCTCACCTGAGTACCCTGGATACTGTATGTAAGTGTATTAGAACTAGGGAAGGGAAAGGGAATAACAAAATCAAGAGACAAAGGATAAAAAGACAAATGATTCCAAAAGCACAACACTTACAAAACCATTTGGTACATGTAAACCACCTGTACGACTCATGAAGGGGAGAAGGAAACGAGGAGGGGGGAGGAGGGGGAAAAATGAGGGAGGAAGTAACAAGTTGAATATGAACTCACTGTCTTATATATGAAACTGCAAACCATCTGTACTTCACTTTGACAATAAAGGAAAAATAAAATAAACCTGCCAGATTTTACCTTGTCGAGTGAACAGTGTATCTTGATATTGTCAGTGGCCTCTTCTCTTTGCTCATAAATAGCAAATAAATTTATAGGGAAATATTCTTTCATATCAGTTTCCAAATCAAATAAGCATGTGTTGTCTTATAGTTAAAGAAATTATTCTAAAAGAAAAACAATCTCAACCATTTACTAAAGTGCAGAACAGATGCTCTATAAATGTGTAATTTTGGATGGTTCATGTGTACTTTAATCACTGAGAAGTGACTTTAATGTCATGTCACTTTCTTAGAATATGAATTTGCAATAGGCAGGGCCATCAAGAATTCTGTTGGAAGCCTAAATATTCCATTTAATGCTGCTTATAAAAAAAAATGCCCATCGGAGTGTGGGAAGTAAATTAGGAGTGCAGCCTGACTTTCTGCTCTAACCTGTTTTCTTTTGTTTTTTTTGGTGGTGGTCCTGTGACTTGAACTCAGAGCCTGGGCACTGTCCCTAAGCTTTTGTGCTCAAAGCTGGTAGTGCTCTACTCCTTGAGCCACAGCTTCACATATGGCTTTTTGGTAGTTAACTGCAATTAGAGTCTCACAAACTTTATTGTCTGGGCCAGCTTTGAACCTTGATCCTCTTTTCTCAGCCTCCTGAATAACTAGGTTTACAGATGTAAGCCACCAAGCTGTTCTTGCGTGTGTGGACCTCTTTCTATTGTGCCACCTCCTTGAAGCTTAAACTCAGGTCTCCCAGATCTTAGTGAGCCTTCCTTCTTACTGACCACGCTAATCTTATCACGTAAAAAAGTCATCAGAGCTCTCTTTGGGTGAGTAAAATGCCCTTCCAGCTCTGTTTAGCTGAATGTCTCTAGCCAAGTATTCTGAAAAGAATAAACTCTGGAAGAGAAGTGAAGGGCAGAAGACAGTGGAGCAAGCCTCTACCACCCTCGTTTGGAAAACAAGCAGAGGATTACTAATGGGCAAGGCTATACAGCTACAGTGAGTGTTATTACTGCCAAGCTAGAAAATTAAACACAAAGGCCATGGGTGTCTCAGTTCATTTGCACATGGCACGGGGAATTAATTCTCCATGGAAACAGCTCCACTGAATCAACCCTCATTAAAATGTCAAGGTACCCGATCCTACTAATGCCACTTTGACCATGAATCTTTATTAGAAGCTGTAAACTCAAGCAACTTCTCATCCTCTGTGGGCTCAACCTAATCCTTTGTAAAATATTGGGTCCCGGCCAGGTGTGCATCATGACCCCTCCCTGCTGCCTCTTTCCATGTCTCCGTCTTTAAAGATAAATCTTCTGTAACAGGGGAGCCGCTCCCTCACTGTGGCAGGCTTTCTCCAGCCCCTTCAGGTGGCGACCTTCTTTCTTCGCCATGAGCCTCCTTTCTCTCACTTGGCCAGCCACAATATCTTACATTGCCCTGGGTTGTACCTGGTAGTCTTCTGTCTCACCAGTTCAGAATTCACATATGGTTGGACTATCCTCCTATGCCTTCTTAGTGCTATATGTCTTTATGCATAAATTAGGAAGATGATAAATCTATTTGGCAGGCATTCCACTTACATTCTCTCACATTCATTTTGGTTGGGATACAGGGTCCCTTGTCTTTTGCCTTGAGTCAGTGCTAAGTTCATAAAGAAGAGCTGTGCTGTTCCAGGAAAGGTCAGGTTTGTACTTAGGTTTTCGGACCTCCTTGCCAAGGCAAGAGCGACACCAAGGCCCTAGAATCAACAAATTGGGAATGTTAAAATGAGGGGAAACCAGAAGTTCTAGAAGATTTCCCAGAGAATCTACCTACCCACTGGCAACCACTTGCTGGGTGAACGGAATGGTCATGAAAACTGAGCCCACATACTGGAGGCAAAGCTTTGACATTTTGGTTTGCTGTTTTATTATTATTATTTTCATAGTTAATCTTCCAGTGGACAAAAAATTCTTCACATTATCCTTTATTTCTTCTTCCTTGCTCCTTCCTCTGCTATACACCTTTAAATGGCTTTGTTTGGTGTTTACAGATTGAAATTCTTGGTGAAAAATGATCACAATGCTGATTTTCATCTTTTACACACCTTAAATCCTAGACACTAAACTCACATGCACACATAATTGTGAAATCAGGATTTCATTAGTAAAATACATGAGCTTACTGAGTTAGGCCATAAGCAATGCTCTGTTGGGTAACAGTCTGCAAAGTTATCAAAAATTGTAATCTCATCTTTGGTTTAACACATTACCTTGATTTTATTTTAATCTCACTATATTTTAATAGTGCTCAGAATATCTTTGACTTATTAGAATGTTCAAAAATGGAATGTGTTATTTGGCATTATTTAAAGTTTTTTTTTTCCTTTGGTCAGTGTGGGACTTGAACTTGGGGCCTGAGTGCTGTCCCTGAGTCTCTTTGTGCTCAAGGCTGGAACTCTACTACTTGATCCATCATGCCTCCTCCAAGTTTTGAGTGGTTAATTGGAAATAATATCTCATCAGAACTTTTCTGCCCGGGCTGGCTTTTAACCATGATTCTCCGAGCTTAGCTTCCCTGAGTAGGTAGGATTACAGGCATGAGCCACAAGTGCCAGTCTTAAAAGAGTTTTTTGTTGTTGTTTTTTTTTGCCAGTCCTGGGCCTTGGACTCAGGGCCTGAGCACTGTCCCTGGCTTCTGTTTTGCTCAAAGCTAGCACTCTGCCACTTGAGCCACAGCACCACTTCTGGCCGTTTTCTGTATATGTGGTGCTGGGGAATTGAACCCAGGGCCTCATGTATACAAGGCAAGCACTCTTGCCACTAGGCCATATCTCCAGCTCCTTAAAAGAGTTTTAAAACACATTTCCCCCCCCCTAAATGACTAGATTGAGATGCTAGATGAGGATGCTGGACCTTAGGACCATTAGTGTATCAGTCAAGCAGTGTTAAGAGGCTGTACCCTCGCTTCCTTATTATTGTGACAACACACCTGAGAGAAGCCACTTTTAAGGAGGAAAGGCCTAAGCCTTTAGGGAACACTCCAGATCCTTTAGCTATAGCACACAGCAACCATTTCCTTAACATCCCTGGCTAATGGGCTGCTTTCTTATGATTTATCGCTTTGGGGTACAGGAGTAGGAGTAAAAATAGCACATTATTGAGGCAGCTTCCTGTGTGTGTGCCAAGTACCTAACACACATGACCTCATTCTATCCTGACAACACAATGAGACTGGTTCTATTATTACCTTCCTCTACCCATGTCCAAAATGGAACATGGCTGTGTTGTTCTGCAACTGTCAGGACATTCAGCACACCAGAGGAGTCTTATATCCCGACTCCCGTCTGTCTCATAGGACATGGTGGGGACCTGGGGCCTTTGGGGTGGGATGAGTTTTTGTTTTTTCAATCTGCAGGGATCAAAGTTTAGTTGCATGTTTTTTGGTCCCAGTACTAGGGCTTGAACTCAGGGCCTAGGTCCTATCTCCTTAGCTTTTTGGTCTAAGGCTGGTGCTCTACTATTGCAGCCACAGCTCCACTTCCTGTGTTTTGGTGGTTGATTAGGGATAAGAGTTTTACAGACCTTCCTGTCCAAGCTAGCTTCCAACTGGAACCCTCAGATCTCAGCCTCCTAAGTAGCTAGGAGTACATATAGTTGGTGTTTTGCTAGCATATGTTTTTAATTTGCCATGGTGAACTGGGAAAATTACTTCTCCAGGTAAGGCGGAGAGCAAACAGAGAGTTTTATCATCTTTAATGCTCTGCACAGAAAATCCAGCCTTGAAAGAGAGTGCAAACTTAAAAAGACACCAGCCTACCCATACGGTTGTACATAAATGTACAGGACTATAGTTAAAAATGATTTTTAAAAATTACAAATTGTATATTTTCCCAAGATAAAATCAATGTGAGTAAAAAAAATGCCATATGACTTTAAATTATTTATTTATTTATTTATTTATTTATTTATTTATTTACTTATTGCCGGTCCTGGGGCTTGCATTCAGGGCCTAAGCACTGTCCCTGACTTCTTTTTGCTCAAGGCTAGCACTCTACCACTTGTGCCACAGCTCCACTTCTGGCTTTTTCTACATATATGGTGCTGAGGAACTGAACCCAGGGCTTCATGTACACGAGGCAAGCACTCTTGCCACTAGGCCATATTCCCAGCCTGCCACATGTACTTTTAAAAAGTACTGTGGATATTTTATACACTCAGTATACCTAGTGCTGATGATACTTATCAAAATGGATGAAGACTTTTTTTTTAACAAAGAGATCCTTCTGATTATAAACACTTCATAGCATCCTTCTTTTTCTATTAAAGGGCCCCCCTTCCTCCTAAAGAGCCCCCCTCTCTTTGCCCATGTTGAAGAGACAGCCTGCTTGGGCTGGCTGGCAGCCCTTGGCCTGCTTCCTCAGCTGCCCTCCTTTGTGCTGTCTGTGGGTGGAGTAGTAAAGCTGTTGCCAACTGCAGCCAAGTGAAAATCCAGATGCCTTCTCCCCCTGCTAGAAGCTATTTATTGTTTTCAGAGGAACTCGCCATCAAAGAGATCTGTACCCGGTGCCCACTCCTCCCAACTTCCAGTTCTTGACTGAAAAAAACACATCCCACCAGCCACCACAGACACCACCTAAAGACAGTGCCTGGACCCTTTGGGGAGCAGGAAAAGGGTGGGCAATGATGGCTGAGTTCAGCCTTCTGCTGTAGTGAGGTTGCTAACAACTGAGCTCAAGTCTCCAGCATCTCCTTCTTCCTCCCAACATGGATTCATTCAAGCGCTGGCCAGGCCATCTGTAATAATCTTACTTTCTTTCCTGGCTCAGCATTGTGTTCAAAACCTACCCTGCTCTACACTATGGAAATACAGTGTGGTACAAACAAAATGAGATGTTTCGGAAAAGGTGAAATTGGATTGTATTATTGGAGCAGCAGAGACTAAGGAGATGATGTAGAATATTCTTCCACAAATGTCTTTTTTTTTTTTTTTTGGCCAGTCCTGGGCCTTGGACTCAGGGCCTGAGCACTGTCCCTGGCTTCTCTCTCTCTCTTTTTTTTTTTTTTTTTTTTGCTCAAGGCTAGCCCTCTGCCACTTGAGCCACAGTGCCACTTCTGGCCGTTTTCTATATATATGGTGCTAGGGAATCGAACCCAGGGCTTCATGTATATGAGGCCCCCAGCCCTCCACAAATGTCTTTACATTATCAATAGAATGAAAAAGGGGGGAGGAAGATGACGCTGCCACAGTAGGGAGGCACCCCAACTCGCTCCAACTGAATAGCGAGCTGGGAACTCCAGCACCCAACACCCCATCAAGAACCCAGCAAAACCAGCAGCCAGAAGCAGTGGAGAAATGCAGGAAAACAAAAAGGAGCAAAAAAGAAGAGCCGAAAACCTACACGGAGCCGGATCTCCGGGGTACCCTACCCCCACCAGCCGACCCTGGCCTGAACAGGGCCAGGCTGGGAAAGGGGACCCGGCGATCAGCAGACCGACTGCCAAAAACTCACACCGGGAGCACAGAGGTCAGACAGCAGGACTCCACGGACCCCAGGGAGAGTGCGGACCAAGACACACGGCGACGGTGGCAACGGGAAGTTCAGGTCCACACGGCTGGGAACAGACATGAGAGGCTGGGGATCTGAGCGGTGCAGAAGGGGAGAGCTGGGGCTGCCACCACGACCTTTTGCCACACCACAGCACTCCACCCCTGAAGGACCAACGGCGGCACGGGACACACACACAATCCAGGACTGGTGAGTCCCCCATTACCCCCTCCCCCAATGGGAGACCAGCTATCAGAGACCCAAACCCTACAAAGAAGCTAGATCTCTAGATCTCCCTCCCTCCACCTCCCCACCCCGAGGGAACAAAGAACCCCCAAATCAGGCGGGAAGGTCCTATCAGGCTCTGGGAAGACACAGGAGTTAACAGGGGAAGGGCAGAGCAGCGCCAAGGCCGCCAAGGAGCCTGAACTGGCTGCACCCGCCCCGCCCCTTTCCCAACAGGGGCCTGGGGCCCGCAGGCAGTGCAAGCCCCACCCAAGGCACCTGGACCTCACGGACTTTTACAACTAAAATCACAGGCACAGGTGGGCAATACCAGCACAGCAGGGACACCTGGGCCTGATCACGCCCCCCTCCCTCACAGAGGAGGCGCAGTCTGAGGGTGCTAACCCACGCCCCAACAGTTGATCCCACTGGGCCCCACACATACCGCCCCCCACAGTGGACTCGCGGGAGGGCTCAAACACAACCCAACAACCAGGGGCTCACTCTGGTAGGCGTACCCCGCTCAGGTGGGCGGGGCCACAGTGGCAGCACCTGTTGTAGTAGGTGCACAGCGTACAGGTGGGCGGGGCCCCTGGCGACAGTGCCCACTCTGGTAGGTACGCCAGCACAGGAGGGCAGAGCTCTCGAGTGGCCCGTGCCCACTCAGTTTGGCGCATTTCGCACAAGTGGGTGGGCTGCCCCTCAACAACAGTGGCCATGGAGCGGTCCACACAGGAAGGCGAACCGCCTGAGAGGTGAGCTCCTCTGACCAAGATACAGAGTGGAAAAAAGAACCAAAGAAGAGATAAGCCTCCACGCCACGCTGAATCAGCGACCAGCAAACCCCCACCAGGGGCACGCTAGGGTCAGCACAGCACAGCGGCAGGACACTGTCCCACAGAGAAAGACACAGAACCTACCGGCCCCCAAGTGCAGGGAGAGTGACCACCTCAGCAACAACCGAGAAGGTCACGCTCACCCATTGGGAAGCAAGGTTCAACAGCCAAACCCAAACCCAGAGCCAGGACACCAGGACACAAGGCTCCCACTGATGGACCAGCAGGAACCAGCACAAAACCAAACCAGGGAAGCTACCCACAGATCTCCAGATGCGCAAATCACAAAGAAATATAACACAGTTCATCAAAGGGCAAGCCAACTCGCCAGCTCCAAAAAGCAGCACGACTGAAGAGGAGATGGAGAATAAAAAAGGCCATGTTAACAGAAATGATGGAAAGCGTCAGAAATGAAATCAGAAAACAATTCCAGGAGTTTAGAGTGGAAGTTTTGAAGGACATCCAGAAAGCCAAGAAAGAAATGGAAGCAAAAATGGATACAATGCAAACCTCCATTAAAGAAGACCTTAACATCCTGAGAAGTGAAATGCAGGAAAAAACAGATTTAAAATACAACTCTTTAAAGGAAGAAATTTCCACGATCAGAGCTGATCTGACAACCATAAATAGCTCTCTGACATCCATAAACTCCGCAATTGAATCCACAGCACAAAGAATTTACCATATGGAATCCAGAATCTCTCTCTTGGATGATGATGCAGCCGAAAAGAACCAGAAAATTACCATACTCCAAGAAACGGTGAAGCTTCAGGGCAGACTAATCCAGGAACTAGTGGACAAAGACAAGAGACATAATCTGTGCATAATTGGAATAGAAGAAGGAGCCGAATACCAGAGCAGAGAGCTTCAACATATTTTCAATAAAGTTATTGCAGAAAACTTCCCCAATCTCACAAGGGACCCCATCCAGGTAACCGAAGCCTATAGGACACCTGGCAGGCCAGACCCCAGAAAAGCCACACCAAGGCACATAATATTCAAGACTTCAGATCTCAAGAATAAAGAGCAAATTCTGAATGCAGCCAAAGCGAAGAAAGAAAGTTACTACAATGGGAAGAGGATCCGAATAACAGCAGACCTCTCCACACAAATCTACCAAGCGCAAAATGAGTGGAAGAACACCATCCAAGTTCTACAGGCCAACAACTTGCAGCCTAGGATTAAATATACAGCAAAGTTGGAGTTCACATTCAAGGGAAAAACCAGATCTTTCCATAGCAAAGAGGATCTAAAGGAGTATGTGAATAAAAAACCAACCCTACAGCGAATTCTAAGAGGGGAATCCCACCCAACAGAAATCGTATAGGACACACAGACAGAAACAGAAAGAAACCACAATAGCCAGAGCCCAACATAAAGAGCAGCTCACTAAAGACAAGAAAAAAAAAAAAAAGGAAAAATAAGCCTAACAAGAAAATGGAAGGAGGGCTGGGAATATGGCCTAGTGACAAGAGTGCTTGACTTGTATACATGAAGCCCTGGGTTCGATTCCCCAGCACCACATATATAGAAAATGGCCAGAAGTGGCGCTGTGGCTCAAGTGGCAGAGTGCTAGCCTTGAGCAAAGAGAAGCCAGGGACAGTGCTCAGGCCCTGAGTCCAAGGCCCAGGACTGGCAAAAAAAAGAAGAAAAGAAAATGGAAGGAGAAAAAACACTCTTATCCTTGATCTCTTTGAATATAAACGGTATAAACTCTCCAATAAAGAGGAGCAGACTGGCAGAATGGATCCGCAAACAAAAACTTGCTATCTGTTGTCTACAAGAGACCCACCTTACAGCAAGGGACAAAAACAGGCTCCGAATGAAAGGATGGAGCAAGATCTTCCAAGCAAACTCACCTACCAAAATGGCAGGTGTAGCCATCCTGATCTCAGACAAGCTGGACTTCTCATTAAAATCAACTCAAAAAGACAAAGAAGGTCACTACATTTTAATACAAGGAAAAATCCAGAACCAAGACATCACGGTGATAAATGTATACTCACTGAACAAAAGAGGCCCTACATATGTTAAGCAAATTCTCACAGAATTACAGAACAAGATAGATCCAAACACAATCATAGTGGGAGACTTTAATACCCCACTCTCTCCAAGAGACAGATCCAACACCTAGAGGATCAGCAAGGGAGCTGAGGACCTAAGTAACACCATATCCCAAATGGATCTGACAGATCTATACAGAATCTTCCACCCTACAGAGACCCAATACACCTTCTTCTCAGCAGCCCATGGATCATACTCCAAAATAGACCATGTCATAGCCCACACAAAGAACCTCAGCAAATACAAAAGTATTGACGTCATCCCATGTATTATATCTGATCACAGTGGATTAAAGGTAACCCTCAATAACAACGGTTACCACAGAGTCTATACACATTCTTGGAGGCTAAACTCCACACTGTTATCCAACACTTGGGCCACAGACCAAATTAAAGATGAAATCAATGAATTCATAAGCCACAATGACAATGAAAATACATCACAAAGAAACCTATGGGACACAGCTAAGGCAGTACTGAGGGGCAAGATCATTGCCCTCAGCACTCACATTAAAAGAATGGAAGCAGAGCAGGTGAATAACCTCACGATCAAACTAAAGCAACTGGAGAAAAAAGAAATGATCGAATCTAAAATGACTAGGAGGAGAGAGATCACAAAGATTAAAGAAGAGATAAATCTGATTGAAAATAGAAAGACCATTCGACAAATAAATAAGACTAAAAGCTGGTTCTTTGAGAAAATAAATAAAATTGACAGACCCCTCACAAGACTTTCAAAAAAAAGAAGAGAAGAGACTCATATACGTAAAATCAGGGACTCCACTGGAAAAATTACAACAAGTACACACGATATTCAAACAATCATAAGGAGCTATTTCCAGAACCTCTACTCAGTAAAAAAACAATAATTTTACAGAAATGGATCAATTCTTAGAGAAGTATAAACTGCCCAAACTGAACCAAGAAGAATAAATCAACTAAATAAACCAATAACTTACAGTGAGATACAGGGGGTAATCAAGAACCTCCCAACAAAGAAAAGCCCAGGCCCAGATGGATTCACCAACGAATTCTATAAAACCTTTAGTGGGGAGCTAATACCAATACTCCTCAAACTCTTCTACGAAATAGAAACAGAGGGAGAAATCCCAAACTCATTCTATGAAGCTATTATCATACTCATTCCCAAACCAGGCAAAGACCCAACAAAAAAAAAGAACTACAGACCAATATCACTAATGAACACAGACACAAAGCTCCTCAATAAAATATTAGCTAACAGGATCCAGAAACTGATCAAGAAAATTATACATCATGACCAAGTAGGCTTCATCCCACAGTCATAAGGATGGTTCAACATCCATAAATCAATCAACGTAATTCACCACATAAACAGAACTAAAATCAAGAATCACATTGTTATCCCAGTCGATGCCCAAAAAGCCTTTGACAAAATACAACATCCATACTTATTAAAAGCTCTGGAGAGAACAGGAATAGATGGAACATTCCTCAAAACAATAAAAGCCATATACAACAGACCAACTGCTAACATCATATTAAATAGAGAGAAACTTAAATCATTCCCACTAAACTCAGGAACAAGACAAGGCCGCCCACTCTCCCCACTTCTTTTCAACATAGTGCTGGAATTCCTAGCCATAGCAATAAGGCAAGAGGAGGACATCAAAGGGATCCACATCGGCAAGGAAGAAATCAAGTTATCCCTATTTGCAGACGACATGATCTTATATCTGAAGGACCCAAAAAACTCAGTCTCCAAACTCCTACATCTAATAAATTATTTTGGCAAAGTAGCAGGATACAAAATCAATCCACAAAAGTCGGCAGCTTTTCTGTACACCAGCAATGTACAAACAGAAAAGGAAATTATGGAAACAATTCCATTTACAGTAGCCAAAAAAAAAAAAATAAAGTACCTAGGGATCAACTTAACCAAGGATGTGATGGACCTATTTAATGAGAACTATAAAAATCTAATAAGGGAAATCAAAGAAGACACAAGGAGATGGAAAGACCTCCCATGCTCATGGGTAGGCAGAATCAATATAGCGAAAATGGCCATATTGCCCAAATTGTTATACAAATTCAATGCAATCCCTATCAAAATCCCAGTCACGTTCTTCACTGAAATAGAGAAAGCAATCCATAAATTCATATGGAACAGCAAAAGACCTAGAATAGCCAAAGCAATTCTAGGCAAAAAAAAGCAGTGTAGGAGGTATCACAATACCAGACTTCAAGCTCTACTATAGGGCCATCATAACAAAAACAGCCTGGTATTGGTATAAAAACAGATTGGAAGACCAATGGATTAGAATTGAAGATCCAGAAATAAAACCGTACTCTTAGAGTCAGCTGATATTCGACAAAGGAGCTAAAGACATACAATGGAATAAACATAGCCTCTTCAACTACTGGTGCTGGGAGAACTGGGCAGTCATATGCAGAAAACTCAAAGTAGACCCAAGCCTATCACCATGCACCAAGATCAACTCAAAATAGATCAAGGACCTCAATATCAGACCTGAATCCTTGAAACTACTGAAGGAGAGAGTAGGAAAGATGCTAGAACTTATAGGCACAGAAAGGAACTTCCCAGGGGCACAACAAATAGGGGAGAGACTCGACAAATGGGACTACTACAAATTAAAAAGTTTTTGCACAGCTAAGGACATAGCCACCAAAACAGAAAGACAGCCAACCATATGGGAAAGGATCTTTACCAGCACAGCAACAGACAAAGGCCTAATATCCGTCATCTACAGAGAACTCAAAAATCTAAGCCCCTCCAAGCCCAATAAACCAATTGGGAAATGGGCAAAGGAGCTAAAGAGAGACTTCACAAGAGAAGAAATAAAAATGGCAAAGAAACATATGAGGAAATGTTCAACATCCCTGGTAGAAAAGGAAATGCAAATAAAAACAACCCTGAGATACCACCTCACTCCAGTTAGAATGGCCTATACTCTGAACTCAGACAACAACAAATGCTGGAGGGGGTGCAGGGAAAGAGGAACCCTTCTCCATTGTTGGTGGGAGTGCAAATTAGTACAACCATTTTGGAGAACAGTATGGAGGTTTCTCAAAAAGCTCAATATAGGGCTGGGGATATGGTCTTGTGGCAAGAGTGCCTGCCTCATATACATGAGGCCCTGGGTTCAATTCCCCAGCACCACATATACAGAAAATGGCCAGAAGTGGTGCTGTGACTCAAGTGGCAGAGTGCTAGCCTTGAGCAAAAAGAAGCCAGGGACAGTGCTCTGGCCCTGAGTCCAAGCCCCAGGACTGCCCCCCCACAAAAAAAAGCTCAATATAGACCTACCCTATGACCCAGCCATACCACTCCTAGGAATCTATCCTAAACAGCAGGTCCCAAGATATCAAAAAGACATTTGTACTTCCATGTTTATCGCGGCACAATTCACAATAGCCAAAATATGAAAACAACCCAGATGCCCCTCCACAGATGAATGGATCCAAAAAATATGGTACCTATACACAATCGAATACTACATAGCAATTAGGAATGGTGAAATATTGTTATTTGCAGGGAAATGGTCAGAACTTGAACAAATAATGTTGAGCAAGACAAGCCTAGAACACAGAAAACAAAGGGGCATGATCTCCCTGATATATGACTGTTAAGAAAGGGAGATGGAGAGGCAGTAGAGACCAGGTCTGTGAAACCAAAAACTGCTTGTCAAATGGTATTTCTCACAGGATTGGGGCAGCGACCCAACAGTATGTAACTAAAACCAAAGAACTAGTCAACATATAAAGGTCAAAAATTGACCTATCAGTGGAATACAGTAGCTCAAAAGCTATGTATGTATATTCATATAAGACTACTGTCGACATATTGTCTTATATCGACATTGCATTTAAAGCCCTAGGCGAATTTTCTTGGGCTTGGCCATGTGGATACTGTATGTTCTTGATACATTGTGTATTGTATATATGTCTACCTGACCTAGAGAAGGGAAAGAAAAACAGGGCGTAAGATATCACAAGAAATGTACACACTGCCCTACTATGTAACTGTACCCTTTTTGCATAACACCTTGTCAAAAAATTTGTATTCAATTAATAAATAAATTAAAAATTTTTTTAAAAGGAAAAAGAAAAGAAGCCAGGGACAGTGCTCAGGCCCTGAGTCCAAGCCCCAGGACTGGTCAAAAAAAAAAAGATACAAGTCCCATATCTCCATAATAAACTCCTCTAGCCCTCAAAAAGAAAAAGAAAAAGACATTTAAATCTTGGAAGAAAGAAAACAGGCCCTAGAACATGTTTATAAACCCCATGTTGGAAAAAAGCAAGTATGTGGTATAAAATGTGGGTACACATGGGCTGGAAACACTGTTTTTCTCCTAAAGGCAACATGGAGAAGCACCCTTCCAGAGCGGCTTACATACCTCTGTCTCTGTCTCTCTCCATACATGTAAACACACACACACACACACACATCATAGACATATTACATATTTATAAAGGCTTTAAACCAGTGGCTCATGGCTGCCCTGGATTCCACTCTCAATTGCTCAACATGAACAACAAGGCTCTCGGTGTACTTTCTGCTTACTTCCCAGCATCCTCTCTTCCTTGGAGCCTCCTTCTCTTCTCCTTTGCCTGTAGCCACTTCGCCCCCCGCCCGTCCATGTTCCAGGTGCTTTTTCTCACTTCTAGATGGTTTTTGAATGTCAATTTCTCCTTCTGGAATTTTCTTACCTTCTACATCCTCTTCAACCTGATTAACTATCAATCTTCACATATCACTTTGTGTTTTCTCCTCCCTAGTTCAGTACTTCTATTCACAAGGCATACATACAGCTTTATTAAACTATCTTCCTGCATATGAAAAGCTCCATGGACATAGAGATTGTATCTATTTTGCTTGCCATCACATCCCCAGCATCATTTTTGCATGGGGTCTTGTATATGGCAGATGCTTTGAAAATTTGTTGGAAAAAGAAGACAGAGAAGAGCCAAGAAATAGAGTCATCAGTAAATAGTAACTATTGTCAGATTTTTTTTCCCCCTTTCCAGTCTCAAACAGAAAGGCAGAAAGGCAAAGTATGTGATTGGAAAGGGATCATATGTGGAAATGAAATCAGAATCAGTTTCAACACCTGAAAACACAGAATCTCCAGCAAGTTACTGTATACCTCTGAAGGACAAATCAAACTGCTCAATGTAGCTATTGCTTCTGAAAAACCCAATAGGACTCTGAGCTAGACAAAAATTTATGCCTCTGTTGGCTATGTAAATTTACAACTGCTCACTCTTTTAAATTTGGCTGCTGGTAAATAGGATCTCCTATAGTTTAAAATATAACCTGAAAATGTGAAAACTGTAGTCTAATAGGATGAAAGTGCCATAGGAAGAAGTGAGCTGATTTTACCCATCCAAGCCTTAATTGAAATAGCTTACTGAAGAAAATTGTAACATGGCTCAAGCCTGCCACCTGGTGGGCTATCTAATGATGGCTTTGTTTTTTAAGCCAAGGCACATCAATTCAAAGCTATTCCAGTAAGAAAGCAAGGAAACCTCCCTGGATAAGTATATTCATTTCCTTTTTTAATCTTAAATTTGGAATGATATTTATTTATCATTGTCTAGCCTAGAGATAAAATAATAGACAACCAATCTAGAGCTTTATCTGGTCAAAAGTGAGCTTGGTTCTCAATGCATCCCACTGGACAGACCACAGAGCACTGAAATAGGGTAGTAGCTCAATTTTGAGAACAAGAAGACCTGAATGAGTTCTAGGATTCAAAACTGACACTCACTAGCTTGTCATTATTCATCTCTATGACTCAGTTCATTATCTGAGTAACCAGAGGCTAGAGGTGGCTGTGGAGCAAAGTAGAAAGGGAGAGGTGACAGGTATATGGTTTCAATCAGATAGGAAAAATAAGTCCTAGTGTTGATAAGTCCCCAAATGATGGATGGCTATGGTTAACAATATTGCATTGGATATTTTGAAAGATTTCTCAATATTCTTGCCACAAGGGAAAAGTGTTTGAAGATGGATCTGCTAAATACTCTGATTTTATTACACAGGGTATATACAGACATATAAATATATAAGGATATTTCTAGAGGAGGAGCATAAAGGCACAAGGCCTCTGTGCTTCTGATCATGTAAAATAATTTATCAAAATGAATTCCAGAGAATGGAAACAAGGAAAAAAATCTCAGTCACACTATACTTGACAAATATGTCCAATTATGATGTCAATTTAAAACAAATGAAAATGCCAGGCACTAGTGGTTCATGCCTGTAATCCTAGCTACTCAGGAAGCTGAAATCTGAGGATCACAGTTCAAAGTCAGCCCATGCAGGAAAGTCCGTGAGATTCCTTCCTCCAATAAATGACTCACAAAAAGCCAGAAGCAGCACTGTGGCTCAAAGTGGTAGAGCACTAGCTGTGAGCCAAAGAAGCTCAGGGACAAGCCCCAGGACTGGAAAAATAAAATAAATGAAAAATGATGGCTTAAGCAAGATAACCACAATACACTAAGCACTTTCTGTTCTAAAGCTCAATGAGCTTGTTACCAGAATCACAGATCACACGATCTTAGAGGCGTGTGCTCTCAGCAGCACTTATTCTGAAATACTGTGAAAAACTGCAGGGTGCTAACACTGCTCCAGTTGCTGGGTAAAAATACCAGGCTAGAAATATACAGCAACTCTTGTTTTTGTTTTTGTTTTTGGCCAGTCCTGGGCCTTGAACTCAGGGCCTGAGCACTGTCCCTGGCTTCTTTTTGCTCAAGGCCAGCACTCTACCTCTTGAGCCACAGTGCCACTTCTGGCTGTTTTCTGTATATGTGGTGCTGAGGAATCGAACCCAGGGCTTCCTGTATGCGAGGCGAGCACTCTACCCACTAGGCCATACTCCCAGCCCACAGCAACTCTTCAGAGACTAAGTTCACTGGTGTTGTGGTAGGAAGCAGTGAGAGATTTTAAGAAATCACTAGATAAGATAATTGATGGGATGTCCAAGTGAAAAAGAGTTTAAGTGACCAAAGTGCTTCTCAGAACTCCTTATGAAGGGCAACTGAATGGATAGGAGCCACTGGCTGAACTAAAGGACACAGGAGACTCACCTCGCATGGAAAAAGATAATGAGCTTAGATATGTTTAGAGAGAGACTCCTGAAATATCCAGGTAGATGTGGTGAAAAGGTAGCTGAAGACATTGATCTGGACTCAGAAGAATCCTTTAACTATAATGTGATAAATTAAGGGCATTGACAGAAGCTGATGAGAAGAGAAGTGGGCACAAAACTGAAATTGAATGTTTAGGAGAGTAGAAGATGAAAGCTGGTGACAGGGAATGCAGACAGTCGGGTGGAGGTTTCAGAAGAACAAAAGAAACCCTTAAGCTGATGGTGCTACACCAGCCAAGAGAAGAGCGTTCTGCTCTGCTGAATTGACCTGATAGAGCAGGTCACCCAGGGGCCGAAAGTCAATGCTAGCTTTAGTGACTGCCTTGATGTAGACAGACTTTCCAGCCCTGGCTGGCTTTGAAACATGATTCTCAGATCTCAGCCTCTGAGTAGCTTGGATGACAAGTGTGAGCCACCAGCACCTGGCTACAGCAGGGTTGAATTTTTGTGAAGCCTTATGGGAAGGCTTCAGTCAAGATGCACAGGTGAAGGTCAGAGAGACAGTAAATGAATGTGGTAAAGCCCCTGAGAAAGTGTGGAAGGATGAGTTCTAGGGCACAGACAGAGCTTTATCTTAGAAGATGAAACTCATCCTGCACTGTAAGGGAAGACAAAGGTTGTAAGGGAAGTTAAGGTAACTTAAGAACTCTGACTTCTGCATAAACTAAGTGATAACTTCATTAGTTGAAAGTGAGAAAGATGGAGACCAGTGATAAAAGAAGAGAGGAAACATGAGCGTGCCAGTGCAGTGTATTCAGTCTTGGCAGGGAGAATGGAAATGACCATAAGCCAGCAATGTCCATTGGACCACATGCTGATGAGAGAGAGTAGGTGGACAGGTCCAGTTGGGGTTAGAAATTTCCCAGTGGGGATGAAAGAAGAAGAAGAACAACTACAGCAAAAACCAAAAGAACTCAAGACATTGTGAAGAGTATGGTAAAAAAAAGACAGACTCCAGGGATCTTAAATGGATAGAGAGAGGTGGGAACAGAACTGGGGCAGGATCGGCACAGGGGAGGAAGTAGAAAGGATCAACTGACTAAATGGCTCCATGAAGTCAAGCTGGAGATCCAGGGATCTAGCTGTCACAACACGGTTGATACAAAATAGGTTGACTCTTTCTTGTTTTCCTGCCAGATTCTCCTCTCACACTCACTACACGTGGAATGCACAAGGGCTCTAAGTGTGTATGTTGAAATGTTCAGTGAATGAGCTCATGGCTGGTGAGAAGTGCATGAGACCATAGGGAAATGGAAAAATAGCTCCCAATTTCTAGCCCTGTGTCAGCCATCAGTATAGTTGCTAGGAGTCTGATGATGAGCCAACTGGCACAAATACCCAATTAAGAAAAAAATTAAAGTGTTGGAGGAATTGCCATAACCTATATGTGGGCAGATTCTACAGCTTTTGTTTGCGGAGCCTCCATTTTTAGAATCTATCAGGGTGAATCTCAATAGCTATCAGAAACAATATAATGTTAAATGAGGGAAAAAAGCTATGCCTTTGGCCCAATACAAGAAAAATAAAAGCTTACCTGAGGTGGGAGTCCTTAAAGGTGTTGAGATAGGCAGGATAGCTCCATTCAATCTGACTTCCTTTACATCGAAGCTCTACTGTTTGTCCTGCCATCAAACTGAGGGTAGCAGATGGTTTCTGGAAGCGGCCTTTATCTAGCACTAACATCATGATAGATGGAGTCTTTGGTGTGGAGTCAGCAGAGTCCCGGTCCTTTACCTTAGGGATCTTGGGTTTCACCTTCTTGGTAGTAGGCTTGATTCTATTCTCTCCTTGCTCCTTTGGTTGCTTGTGCTTGGGAGGCTGTTGGGCAGTAGCTGTACAAAGGCGAGGAAAAGAGCAAAGGGGACAGTCACAGCATCCCCAGAGTAAGTGTTATGCCTAGATTTCTGGTCCCCAAAGACCACCAAGGAGCTGATACTGATGCAAACGCACGAGAGTCTTTATTGCAAGTTCGAGCCTGGACTCCCAACCGTCACCGACGCAGCGGATCTGGATTGAGAGTCCCGACCCTCAGATAGGCAGGGTTTTTATTGTGATTACAACAGGGGCAGGGTATTTCCAACTTGGCAGATACTTGATTGGATGGCATTTAGCAAGCAAGCCTTGTCCTATTTCTATTGGCTATCTACCCTTTCAGTTATCTATTTTGGCTTTGATATCAGGAACCGGCCTCCATATCAGGAATTGACAACAGGTGGTCACGTAGCACTGATGCAGGGGGTTAATGCAGGGGGTAGAGGCAAGTCACAAATGGGTTAAGCAAGCCACTTACAGAAGCAGAATATTGCGGTCAGGCTGACCTTGTACCAACTTTATTTTAACAATTGCGAGCATGTTTTCCCATTACCACTAAGAAAGCTTGAGCAGGCTAAAACAATCCAGTACTCAGTCATAAGTAAACCATCCTGACAGTTACCATGGCATTTCTACTACTATTATGGTTATTTCTATAGTCTATGACTATGATAATTTTTTACTGTCCGTTACCATGGTTGCTACCCAGGTACCGAGGGGAACAAGTGCTCCCTATATTTTTAAATGTCAAATTATAAGAAACTAATCTCATGGGTGGGGGTGCAGCCCTCTATCACGGAGTCATCACCAGGGTTTAGAAGCTGTTATAATTTTAACACTAAAACTATATTTAGTTACTCCAGTTTTCAGGTCAGTCCTAACATAAGCAAACCCAGAACAGAAAACTTTTCAATCTCCCAGGCCCATGTGATATAATTATTTTCAGCAGTAAATCACTATTATTTCCTTGATTCATTCTTTTTTTTTTAGGTCTGAGATGGGGATGCAAACTTGGTACCTGACTCTTTTGCTCATAGGCTAATACTCTACCAACTGAGCCATGCCTCCAATCTCCATTCTTTATCTTTAAGATAATACAACAGGAATATATTTAGGATTCAAAGTTATTATTCATATGCAGTAAACTATTTCAAGTCTAGATTAAAATTTGTTCTTACAAAAGCATTTTTCCTTGTAGTTCATGTTCATGTAGGACACTAATTCCTATGCTCTCATTTTTCTGTGTGAGACTTTTTTTTTGGTCAGTCCTGAGGCTTGAATTCAGGGCCTAGGCTTTATCCCTAAGGCTAGCAATACCACTTGAGCTACAGTTTCATTTCTGGTTTTTGATGGGTAATTGGAAATGAGCATATCATGTATCTCCTACCCAGGCTGGCTTCAAACCATGATCCTCAGATCTCAGCTTTCTGAGTAGCTAGGATTATAGGTGTGAGTCACCAGCACCCAGCCTTGAATCTATTCTTTAAACACCAGTCCATGCAGCCTCACTGGACAGAAAACAGTAATAACACTGGAAGTATACTCAAAAAGATTTGAGCCATTCTGAACTCTCCCTTAAAATAACAGTGTAAAGGGTCATCTACCTTTGTCAGGGACTGACAGCATTCAATATTAGAGAATCACTACTAAACAATATGTGAATTTGAAGTTTACATGTAAGTTATTGAAACTCAATAATGTAGCAGTGGTTTAGCATTTAGTTATCAAAGTATTTTGGAAGGAAAGGAATCTCATCATCAACATTGTGGTGTGCTGTTGGCAGACAGGAACAAGAAAAACACCACCTACTTTAAGTTGGCTTTATTATTTTTTGTCATCCCCCAAACTATGCATACTTTATTATGAAGTAGGAATGCTGAATCTAACTAGCACCATCTTGGCCATACAGTGGATGATAGGGTATTAGATTTAACTGGTGCCATCTTGTCTTCATGGTGGAGGCAGGTAAATTCTACCTTCCAGGTGATGGGCATGCCTGAATTCCTAAAGGCAGGGGCCAGGACTTGGACAATGGACCTGCCAGTCTTGAGTTGTGAACTCTCAAGTTCCCTGTGACCCTGCCCCCTGACCTGACCCTATTTAGGCCCAGAACAGCTCAAGTGTGTCTCGTCTCTCCTCCTGTCATCACAGCATCCCATTTCAGCTCTCCATTGAAGCTGATCTGGTTTGTTGGTTTGTTTTTTTTCTGCTTTCTTTCCTTTCCTGCTATCATGGCTCAGTTTTCTGACAGTGTTAAGGGTATTCAAAGGGCTGCAAGTCTTTACGACAGGAATCCACCTGCATTTCCTGGCCTTCTAATAAAGACTCTTAATTCTACCTCTCAAAATGTGGCTTCTGTTTTCTCACCATATAACAATTGCTGACACTAAGGTGGGGTTACTGCCCCTGCTCTGCCCTTCTGCAGCCTGTTGGCTCCAGAAATCTCAACTATGTCCTTTCAGTGATACATGCCTACGGGGATGAACAGGTGACTGGCCAATGGGTTTCAATGCAACCATCTAAGTACAAAATTTTCAAATTTAGAGGACCCTAGAAAGTATGCAGGTAAATCCCTTCTACTATAGATTTAAAAAAGGATGCTGTGACGGGCTGGGAATACGGCCTAGTGGTAGAATGCTTGTCTAGCATGCATGAAGCCCTGGGTTTGATTCCTCAGTACTGCATATATAGAAAAAGCTGGGGGGCTGGGGATATAGCCTAGTGGCAAGAGTGCCTGCCTCGGATACACGAGGCTCTAGGTTCGATTCCCCAGCACCACATATACAGAAAACGGCCAGAAGCGGCGCTGTGGCTCAAGTGGCAGAGCGCTAGCCTTGAGCGGGAAGAAGCCAGGGATGGTACTCGGGCCCTGAGTCCAAGGCCCACGACTGGCCAAAAAAAAAAAAAAAAAGAAAAAGCTGGAAGTGGTGCTGTGGCTCAAGTGGTAGAGTGCTAGCCTTGAGCAAAAAGAAGCCAGGGACAGTGCTCAGGCCCTGAGTTCAAGCCCCAGGACTGGCAAAAAACAAAAGAAAAAAGGATGCTCTGAAAAGTTAGAGGAAGTTGTACAAAGTCATGTAATAACAGATCCATGGCAGAATGCTACAATAGAGCTCAAGTCTCCTAACCCTACTCCAAAGAGCTCATTTCACTATATGGGGATATACAACTTTGTATCTTTTAAATGAATGACTATAAATCCTTGCTGGTTGACACAGAAATTATATAAAATTATATGTAGCGATTATATAAAATGGAGAAATGTGATAAATCAAGAGAAAGTCCTCGGTAACAACTCAACTGATTGAACTATGAAATGATAATGAGTTAGTTTGTTTTGTGTGTTGTTTTTTGATCTTGAAGACAAGATCCATCTAACAGCCTCCATGCTTAGGTTCAGTGTGGCTCAGACTAGAACCATCCCCACTACTCAAACTCCTCAAATTCAGCTCAATGTATATATCTGGTTTGTGGCACACTGCCTCCTTTAGGCTTGTGAGTCCTGCTTCCTGAGGCCTGCTCTTCTCTGAGTTTTCAGAACAGGCTGTGATCAGGGTCTTCTCCTGGGCCTGAGTCTTGGTTCTTTTCCTTCTTCTACTCTAGTTCTTCTGGGTCATAGATCCTGCGGAGCATTTTCTATCTTTTGCACTGTGGCCTGGAATGCTAGTCTCCATGGTGAGGTTGTCCATACCTGCTGTTTCCCAGACTACAGCCCACCTGGTACAACTTAGTGTCTCTTTCCTTCCTTCCTTTTTTTTTTTTTTTTTTGGTGCCAGTCATGGGACTTGAATGCATGGCCAGTGTACTGTCCCTGAGCTTATTTATTTATTGCTCAAGGCTAGCACTCTACCACTTGAGCTACAATTCCACTTGGTGGTTAATTGGAGACAACAGTCTGACGGACGTTCATGTTTGGGCTAGCTTCAAACTGTGTTCCTCAAATCTCAGCCTCCTGAGTAGCTAGGATTACAGACACGAGCCATCGGAGTCTAGCTCACATTGCTATCAGATCCTGTGTGGTAAAACTACTCAACATAAGATTATCTGACTATGGATATTATGTATATCAATTATTTGCTACTGTACCTAAAAAAAAATCATTTGACCTTTTGACCAAACCTACCAGTTTACCATCCATCCAGCTGCCTGATCACAAAAATCAATCTAGGATTGATGGTAAAGACACAACGTCACACACACACACACACACACACACACACACACACACACACACACACACACACACACAGAGGCTATAATGGTGATTCACAGATACCAAGAGTTTCCCAAGACTGAGTGACTTATAAAGTCCATGTATAATTTTGAAGAGGATATGACGTTTGTCTAACTCAGTAAATTAGTTATATTCCCAAAGCTTTAACAATATAAGGAATTAGCTTGGTGCTGCTGGCTCACATCTGTAATCCTAGCTATTCAAGAGGCTGTGATCTGAAGATCACGGTTCAAAGTCAATTTGGGCAAGAATGTCTGTGAGATTCATCTCCAATTAACCACCAAAAAGCCAGAAATGGCACTGTGGCTCAAGGGCTAGAGCGCTAGCCTTGAGCAGAAAAAAGCTCAGAGACAGTGCCCAGGCTCCAAGGTCAAGCCCCTGGCACAAAATGAGTAAATAAAGATTAAATTAAATATATTTATTTATTTATTTTTGCCAGTCCTGGGGCTTGGACTCAGGGCCTGAGCACCGTCCCTGGCTTCTTTTTTGCTCAAGGCTAGCACTCTTCCACTTGAGCCACAGCGCCACTTCTGGCTGTTTTCTGTATATGTGGTGCTGGGGAGTTGAACTCAGGGCCTCATGTCTACGAGACAAGCACTCTTTGCCACTAGGCCATATCCCCAGCCCAAGATTTATATTTTTGACAAATGTAAATTAAAATCCCCTAGTTAGCCAGGAACTACTGGATTATGCTTGTAATCAGAGGTAGTTAAGAGGCTAAGATTTGAGGATTGTAGTTAGAAGTAAGCAGAGGCAAGAAAATAAGTGAGACTTTTATCTCCAATTAACCTTCAAAAAGCCAGAAATGGGACTGTGATTCTAGTGACAGAGTGCTAGCCCTGAGCAACAAAGCTCAGGGACAGTACAAAGGCTCAGAATTCAAGCCTAAAGATGAGTGCACACATGCATGTACGTACAGTAACAGCACTAATTTTAACTTCTTCTTTCCTGTACACACACACACACACAATCCCTTCTGTTGCATTTTTAAGACTATTGCATAGTGTACTTTATCAGAAAAAATAGATGAGATATTGACTTTGGAGTCCCTGTCTGCTAGTGATAGCTAAGGCCCCTGGGTAGTCACTCTCTCTGCCTCCACTTCCTCTTCAGTAAATTAAGATGGTAACAGCAACTACTTCATGGATTGTGGGAATTATATGAGTCAACATATTCAAGATACTGACAACAGTGTCTGAACCATAGCAAGTGGGAGCTGAAGGCGACTTGTTTTGGCCTTGTCATGTGATTCCATGACGCATGGGTGATGGGGGCAGAGCAGCTCACTCTCTTGTTAACTTACAGAGGCCAAGTAGGGCATCCCAGGTCATTAGAGATGTAGGGAAAACCCAGATCTTTTACTTCCAAGTCTACAGATTTCTGACTCAAGCCTTTGCCTCTGCAATCACTTAGATTTTAACCTGTCTTGTGGTTTCACTACATTTGCACAAATCTCAGGCAGGGTATTGCTGTCTAAATAGATTCTTTGTTTGATAAGCCAGTTTCTTTAACAAGTTCCAAGTCAAACAGAATTTAGTGCTGGGAATATGGACACCAGGCCTGGTGATGATTTTGCAGGGCATTTATTAGCATCCCCTAAGTGAGAAGGCACTGGTCAAAATCTCCCAATGAATGGACAAATACACTACAAAGCAGGAGGCAATGGGGAAAGGTAGTGACTTGCAAGCATCACCTGAGAATTACCATCATTCCTTACACAATATAAGTCACTTGGCAAGTTGGGCACTGGTGGCTCATGCCTGTAATCTTAGCTACTCAAAAGGCTGATATGTGAGGATCATGGTTCAAAGCCAGCCTGAGCAGGAAAGTCTATGATACTCTTATCTCCAGTTAACCAGCAGAAAACAGGAAGTAGAGCTGTGGCTCAAAGTGGTAGAATACTATCCTTGAGCAAAATGGCTTAGGGACATTTCTCAGACCCTCAAGCCCCATGATCAAAAAGCCATTTAGCTGTTTTAACCTAATTCCATACACTTGTATTAGAAGAGAAAATAAAAGGATTAGATGAGTCATAGCTAAAGTCAGGTGCTGGTGACTCACTCCTGTAATCCTGAGGATATTGGTTCAAAGCCAGCCCAAGCAGAAAAATCTCTGAGAGACTAATCTCTAACTACTCAAAAACCAGAAGTGGAGCTGCGCCCCCTACCCCCCCCCCCCCGCCTCCAAAAAAGAATGACAGCTACTTGGAAGAGGATTATACTATAAATACAGTGATTAATATCAAGAGCAAGAACTGTCTTTAACTCCCTAGTGGGCAGTTTAAGGAGAAAGCCCAGCCTTGAGGGAGTCATCAAGTAACTGTATTATAAACTTTTGAGTAGCTCGAGTGTGTTTTCTCTTAGTTGTGTAACCTGAGAGACAGACACTCATTTTTCCATTCTTCCTGCAACACCACACAGAGCATGAATGCTTTTCCAAGAGAAAAGCAGAAGGTAGGAGAGAGCCCCTGGGGAGATAAATGATGGACAGATGAAACCCATTTTGTTCCCTTCCCCCTTCAAGAAGCCAACACATTCTTGAAAGTATTTTCATACAATGGCAAGGAATTATCTGCTTGCATTTCAGGATAGAATCTGAGGCATTTTTCCTGATCATCTACTAGAACACAGCTGGTGACTTTCTTCTTAAAAACTTTTATTCACAGGCTATATGTGGTGGCGCATACCTGTGGTCTCAGCTACGTGGGAGGCAGAGGGAGGAAGATCACTGTCTGAGGTCAGTCTTGGCAAAGTTAACAGAGATCCTATGTGAAAAACAAACTAAAGTGAAAAGAACTGGGGATGTCACTCAAATGACTGCCCAGCAATCCTGAGGCCCTGTGTTCAATCACCAGTACAGGGGAGAAACCTCAAATCCTTTGCCCTTTGTCTCTCAGGGAGTAATTCTGCCTTGAGTCTCTTCCTGATAACTCTGCAATCCTGTTAGATTCCCCGGTCCCTGCCTTCCCTCTTTTCTTTCTTATATGAACCTGCAGGACTTGACAACTTCTAAGTTCATTCCCTCTCCAAGTGACCTCACACCATCCTGGATTTAGAAGCAAATGCCTGCTCAAAGCTGCCTTAGCTCCTGGCCTGACCTTTCCTTGAAACTCCAGACTGAACTCAGTGGCTTACTCAGCCGCTACTTGGAGGATGACAAGGCGTCTCAAATTTAACTGTCCGAAGCTAAACTCTAGTTACCCTGTGGACTGCTCCTCTGCAGGTTACCTTTTTCAGAAAAGGGGAATTCTAGTGGTATCTCCAGTGACTGTCATTTAGAAGAATGTGCTAAGTCGCCCCATGCCTACAAGGCTTTGGCACTTCATGGACCCGTAGCCACTCTGTCTGCTGGAACAAGCCCGAGTGGAAGCTGCTGCACTCTCCGTGCCCCTGACCTTCAAGGCTCTTCTTTCCAGTACTAGCAAGAATTGCTTCCACCCGGGGCAGGCTTCTGACTCTACAAACAATATCCTGGCTTCCCTCTCCTGTCTCACCCCTGGCTCTTAGTTCATTTGTGGGCCTCAATGAGATTGTGGAAGTTCCAGTTCAGGTACCAATGCATTTGACCCCCTTTGGAATGAGGTCTTTACAGACACAACCTGAAGTGCCAGACTTTGAAGTCAGGCCCCACTTTACCATGCAAACCCCACTTTACCACGTGAACCTGAGATAAGCAGGCCCTGTAAGCAGATCCAGGGCAAGCTTATTAGGGCCCAGCCGGACAAGAACGTCTAACCGCTGGGAATGCTTAACTCTGACCACCCCTAGAATGCCTCGAGCCCTGAGCCAATCAGATTTGTACCTGTGTCCTAATCTTGCTTGCTTGAACACCTGATTGTTGTAACTTTGTTTTTTTGCCTTTATAAGCCCTGTGTAATCATAGCTCGGGGCTCCCTCCTAACCTCCGCTGTGTTGGTGGGTAGGACGAGGCCCGAGTTGCAGCTCGCTTGAATAAAGCCTTGCCTTGCTTTTGCATTTCGGAATGTCTGAGTCTCGGTGGCCTTCTTGGTGGTCGTCTCGCGACTTGGCACAACATTTGGGGTTTTGTCCGGGATCGCCCCAGAGACCCCCGAGACCCCAGACTCCGAAGGTAAGGAAACAGCGCTGTTCATTTGTTCATTTGTCTTGTCTTGTAATTTGTCTGTTTGTCTGTTTTGCTTTTGCTTATTTTTTAAAGGGGTTCTTTAAAGGGTAGTCAAAGCGGACGCGCTTATTTGGCAATCCCGGAGAGACTGGAGGATGCCCCAGACTCTGAGTCCACTCGGGTCCACTCCTCCTGCACCCTTGGGGGAGGTTGGGCCAACTTAGGTCTGCTCCTGCTGCTTAGCAGGAGGAGGCTTGTGGGCCAACCTAGGAGATCTCCAACTCTTTTCTTATTCTCAGGCCTGTGTGTTGTATTGTTTGTTTTTTGTAACCTTTTGAACTAAACATCTGATCAGAGCTACGGGTAACCTTCTATCTTGGGGACCTCCATCTAGCCCCCTAGATTTGACCCTAGCTCACTGGAGGGAGGTCAAGGAGATAGCTCAGACACCTGGAGGGAACTAGTTGACAGGGACACTCCAGCTTGGGTTCGGCCTTTCTTAAAATGTTTCAGCTGTGCCCTCCGCTCTGGAGGGTTCCGACCAGTCCTGGCACTGGCAGCCCAGGGCACAGAGGCGTCAGCCCCGAGTCCTGACCCGCAGCTGCCGCCGACGGGGCAGACAGCCCAAGCCACCCGCAGGCGGTGGGGAGTGACTGCACGGCGCAGCGCTGTCCTGTTTGTAAATCTAACAGTCTCTTTTGTGTCAAACCTGCATGAGACGTACAGGCAACAGCTCACAATCAGTGTGAGTGTCCGCAAAAAGAACTCTGGGGGGACCCCCACCCAGCCTTCTTAAGCAGAAAATTATTTGGCATGCTAAAATGTTTTACTAAAACTAAAAATGTTTTACTAACGCTATCAAGCCCTGGAAAATGAGGCTGGAGAATGCTAAAATCATACATTAAAGGTTTTGTCTTAAAATTTGCGTGTTGCAGGAGTAAGATTGGCAAACATATCTCTTGCCACTGGAAAAAGTACGGCCGATGCTTATTCTGCGCGCTTTAAGATCTTTTGAGTATGTATGTGTGTGTGTATGTGTGAGTGTGAACATGTTCAAGACTGTTAGTATGATGTAAAATTGAGTGAGTTTAAGTTTAAATTCAAATGGTCATCAGGTTTGGGCATTACCAAATGCTTTAAAGGATTACTGCATTGTTTTAAAGAGGAACTATAGTTTAAAAAATCAGAGCTAGGGCTGGGGATATGGCCTAGTGGCAAGAGTGCCTGCCTCAGATTCACGAGGCCCTGGGTTCGATTCCCCAGCACCACATATACAGAAAACGGCCAGAAGCGGCGTTGTGGCTCAAGTGGCAGAGTGCTAGCCTTGAGCGGGAAGAAGCCAGGGACAGTGCTCAGGCCCTGAGTCCAAGGCCCAGGACTGGCCAAAAAAAAAAAAAAAAAAAAAATCAGAGCTAAGTGTCAGAAATTTGGATTTAAAAGGATATATATATTAAACTAATGGGGATAGAAGTAAACTCTTATTAACTCTATGTATGTAGGAAGAAATGGCAAAATGGGCCAATGTTTCTCACTAATATATTGGAAAGCTGAATGGAGAAGTATTTCTAATTCTGTAATTGTAATTCTTGCATTAAGGAAAAATTGCCATTTGAGTTCAAAGGTCTTCATGCCATGCAGTAACTGGGACTGAAGAAAAAAAAAAAAGAGGCTCTTTTGAAACAAGCAGCTCGTAAGCCCGTAGGCAAAGGGTGGCACCTGGTTTCAGAATGCCTGTGAGCTTCAGTTTTTCCAATGCAAATAAAAGCTAAAGTGTTGTGTTAGTGTTAAAAAGGCTTTGGAAATCAAGAATACATTTCTAGATAAGAAATTTGGAAGTAAAATTGTCCTAAATAATTATTGCAAAGTGAGAAAAGGATTATGGCTACCAAAATGTTTAATTGCCATTCCAGCTTCTTTTTTTTTTTTTTTTTGGCCAGTCCTGGGCCTTGGACTCAGGGCCTGAGCACTGTCCCTGGCTTCTTCCCGCTTAAGGCTAGCACTCTGCCACTTGAGCCACAGCGCCGTTTCTGGCCATTTTCTGTATATGTGGTGCTGGGGAATCGAACCTAGGGCCTCATGTATCCGAGGCAGGCACTCTTGCCACTAGGCTATATCCCCAGCCCCCATTCCAGCTTCTTTATAGGTTTTTTTGTAACAGTTTCCAGCAGGCCAACAGAGAAGCACAGGTGATTCCTACAAGTTTGTCAACATCTAATACTGGCCCATAATAAGTTCCAGGTAAGAACATGCTTAAAAACTACTTCTGTGTGGACCACCTTGTTGCTTTTAATTGGAGTAAAGTGGTCTCTTGTAAGACTCATTGATCTGAAATCTGCGGTTCGAAGCCAGCCCGGGCAGAGAAAGGTCCCTGTGAGAGACTTGTCTCTAATCAGCCAGCAGAGTGCTGGGAACAGAGTGGTGTGGAGCTCAAAAGTGGTAGGGTGCTAGTCTTGAGCTGGAGAGCTGAGGGACAGCGCTCAGGCCCTGAGTCCAAGTCCAGTGGAAAGTCACTCCTCCTGGGACAAAAGTGATGGAGCATCCAGAGTCAATAAGCCACTGCTTGGATGGCAGAGATGGTGTCAGATCCTAGAGTCACTCCTGTTTGGCCTTTCAAAAGTTAATCAAAGCTGGGAAGTCCTAGAAGAATAGTTCGTAAGCATGCCTTTCCAATGCCCATGTCTGTCTACTGGGCAGGAACTTGCCAGTCATCTGTGATAGTGGTTAGTAAGGGTGAGTTTGTCAAATGAGAAGATAGTTTAAAATCTCAACCCCCGCATTTACTCAAAGCTCTGACTGGCAGTGGGAATTTTAAGCTGATACATCTGTTCAGGAAAGAAAGCTGTAGACCTGAGATTGTGTCCTTATTGAGATCAGTTAAAGGCCTACAAAGGTAATCAGAGATCAGTTTCCCAGCCAGTCAGGAAAAAGCTTTTACAAACTAGAATGTTAAAAGGCACAAATTTGTAAGCCTGAAGTCACCTATCTGGGCTTCGTATTAAGAGAGGGCAAGCGTTGGCTGTCAGATGCACGTAAAGAGACTGTGCTGAAAATCCCTGTGCCTAAATCAGCCAGACAAGTCAGAGTTCCTGGGAACAGCAACAGCAGGCTTTTGCCGGCTGTGGATACCTGGATTTGCTGAGAATGTCAAGCTTCTATAACAGAGGTATTGACTCTAGTAGACCCAGGGCCACGAGCTTTGCCTCCTGTGCCCCAGTATTCCCAAGAAGACTTAGAGTGGATAAAGAAAATTCCCATGGCCCACAAAACCCCGGACAGAGAAGGAAACAATGACTGGTGGAAAACTTGTGAAGGGAAACTTATCCTGCCACAAGGGCTGGGTAAGGGGATCCTTAAGAGAATCCACCAAGCCTCTCACATGGGAACCCGAAGAATGCAGGACTTGCTCCGACACTCCAAAGTGAAAATTAGACAAGGAGACCAACTTATTGAAGATATTGTTAAAAATTGCAAGGCCTGTCAGCTCACCAATGCCCCCAATCAACAAGTTATTAAAGGAGCTCGCTTCCGTGGGGATAGGCCAGCTGTATATTGGGAACTAGATTTCACAGAAATTAAAACTTGGAGAATTTGGATACAAATATTTGCTAGTTTTTGTAGACACCTTTTCAGGATGGGTGGAAGCCTATCCAACACAGCATGAGACTGCGAATGTAGTGGCTAAGAAGATCCTGGAAGAAATCCTACCCAGGTATAGCTTCCCATCCACCATTGGGTCGGACAACGGACCGGCCTTCATCTCAAAAGTAAGTCAGGGAATAGCCGCTGCACTGGGGACAGCTTGGAAATTGCCTTGTGCTTATAGAACCCAGAGTTCAGGACAGGTAAAGAGAATGAATCGGACTCTAAAAGAGACCTTAACTAAATTGGCCTTAGAGACTGGCGCAGACTGGGTGTCACTCCTTCCTTTTGCTCTGCTTAGAGTAAGAAATTCTCCCTATCAGCTTGGCTTTACTCTTTCTGAAATAATGTACAGGTACCCCCCGCCCATTACCCCTAGCCTTCAGACTGAATTGCTTGCTGATTTGGATGATGCTGAATTTTTGTGTAAACTTGATTATTTGCAGCTCGTGCACAAGAATATGTGACCCCAACTTAAGGCATTATATGATCCTACTTCTGTCCTTAATCCCCATTTGTTCAGACCAGGGGACTGGGTGTTCGTCCGAAGGTATAACCTCAAATCCTTAGAACCATGATGGAAGGGACCCTAGACGGCATTCCACTTGGGTCCATTGCTCCCACGCCAGGCTAGCTGACCCTTTGCCCTGGACGACGACTACCGTGGTGGAACATGGGAGGTCTCCAGGCACCCGACTCAGCCGCTTCGCCTTCACCTCAAGAAAAGAAAGTTAGACTGAATATTGTTATAATTTTCTTTTTGCCTTCTTTCCTTGCTACCCAGGCTAATGTTGATGTTATTTTGGCAGCTCACTCCAAAGGGAGGTGACCCCCTTATTTTAGGTAGTTTTGGGCTTGCTCAGGAATACGGGTATAGCCACCCGACCCTTAGAGCACAGCTGAGAAGTTTATGTATTATTTTGTTGCTTACATTTGGATACTAAACACTATACAGCTAATGGTAAGTCTGTATAGCTAAAAGTTAATTTTCAGTTTGCAGTAATCCTGCAGTCCCTTGGTGAAGTAGACTAAGGCTATAGGTTCCTGGCTAGGTAAGGTCAACGCCCCTGAGTCAGCTTGAAGAAGCTACAGAAAATGGATGATCTTTACCCATCAGCCCCCCCTTAAAACCAAGGGACCAGAGTTGTTTTTGGTTACTACTTTGGGCCCTACTAGCCCATGCCTTATCTCTATTTCATCCCCTAGACATGCAAACCATTGAAATGGACAGAATGGAGCCATGATTGGCTCCCAAGGTACCAAAGAGAAAAAGGAGGAAATGAAGTACCAGACTTTGAAGTCAGGCCCCACTTTACCATGCGAACCCCACTTTACCACGTGAACCTAAGATAAGCAGGCCCTGTGAGCAGAACCAGGACAAGCCCATTAGGGCCCACTCAGTCAAGAACTCTAACCACTGGGAATGCTTAACTCTGACCACCCCTAGAATGCCTCGAGCCCTGAGCCAATCAGATTTGTACCTGTGTCCTAATCTTGCTTGCTTGAACACCTGATGGCTGTAACTTTGTTCTTTGCCTTTATAAGCCCTGTGTAATCATAGCTCGAGGCTCCCTCCTAACCTCTGCTGTGTCGGTGGGTAGGACGAGGCCCGAGTTGCAGCTCGCTTGAATAAAGCCTTGCCTTGCTTTTGCATTTCGGAATGTCTGAGTCTCGGTGGCCTTCTTGGTGGTCGTCTCGTGACTTGGCACAACAAACCATGTTAAGATAAAGTCATTAGGTGAGACAGCCTCTCACCCACTAGGCCCGCTGCCCTTAGAAGGAACACGCCAAGAAGAAAATGCTATATGAAGACAGACACATGGAGTGAAGACAGCCATGTCACAGCAGAGCAAAGACTGGAGTGATGCAGCTGCAAGCCAAAGGCTCCCAGACAATGCCCCATGCCACCAGAGATGATGCCCCATGCTACCAGGAGGTAGGAAGAGGCACAGAAAGATCCAGGTCTCAGAAGCAGCCAGGCCTTACTGACTGTTGATTTTAGGTATCTAGCTTCTAGAATCAGCACAGAAAAAAAATTCTCTATTGTTTTAGGTGACTCAGCTCATGGTATGGATTGAGCAGGCATAATCTGAAATCCCTAATCAAACTCTTTTTGAATACCAACATGATGCCACAAGTAGAAAATTCCACATCTGACCTTATAACAGGACAAAATATTATGAGTTTTTTGTTGAGATTTGAGTTGTAGTTTTAAGATATCGCTTGTGATTTGGGGATGTTACATAGAAATGAGAGCAACTCCAAAGGAAGTCAACAAGGCAAAGCTTACTTCTGCAAAGGGCATGCTTCTGACAAAAAGCCAAGTAAAGCAAGCATGCTGGGAAGGCAGTCTGCCCAGATTTTACCCCTAACACATTTCTGCCCTTTGTTTTGATTAGTAAGAAGTAAGGCTCACAATCTTGTGTGATTAGCTATATTGAAAGGGGTTAACATTTACCTGAACAATCAATCAACCAGATTCAGGATCCTTGACTAAAAGCAGAACAAGAAGAATAATTCTTTGTCAACTGGCACTCTACCACCTGAGCCATGCCTTCAGCCCTTAGAAAAGCAATTCTCCTAAAGGGATGTGGCTTAACTAAAATAGCTTCTTGTAAGATAGCAACTGGCCTTATAACAGCAGTGCTAATGTCAAGCAACCACGCTGACAGAAAAGATTCTGCCTTCTACAATCCTGCCCTCTCATTTCATATTCTTGTCTTCAAATCTAGTCTGCACTGACTTTCCTGTTCAGCAGTATCCAACAGGAGGATACTACTATGACAGGAAACAAGGTGTTTGGTGAGGGCAGTTTTGATCAGTCTCTGAACAAGATGTCTTTGCTAGAAATACAACCAACCAGCCAACCACAGTCATTACTCCAAAAGCAATTACTAAGGAGGCAAATATAGACACCATGATTCCTCTCCATTTTCTAAGCCATCATTCTACCATGCTAGGTAAACATGTATTCTAAGTGTTCAGCTAACTCCTTTGCCAGGGTGGTCCTTGCAAAGCCTTTAGAATGTGCTGGGACTGCGTCAGTGGCAGCATTGTTGGAGATGAGAGTACAGCATCAACCTACAATCACTACACAGACTTCTCCCTTCTCAGGTAGCACATCTAGAGCTAGTCTATTCTTCCCTACCCAAAGCCTCACAACCTGAGAGAAAGCGAAGTCGAGGAGAGACCCAGCACACAGTTTTTCAGGCAACATTAAGTTTTCCAGGACTTGAATGATAATAAGCTCCTGTGGACAGTATCTCCTTTGCTGTTGATCAAACCTTACTTTTAATAGTTAGCTGATTTGAGCTATCAATTACTAAGTAGTCTGCCTGACTCAACCATGGTCAGGTGGCTTCTACCGTTTTATTTCTGTCCACAAAAGATTTATCACATTTTTCTTTTTTCCTTATTGTCAAAGTGATGTAGAGAGAGGTTACAGTTTCATATGTTAGGCCTTGGGTACATTTCTTGTACTGTTTGTTACCTCCTCCCTCATTAGGGCAGTCTGACCTTGATCTGGTCAATCTAAATAGGATTCAGCTGGATTTTGGTAATCAGCCGGGGTACTAGATCATCTCCCTTCCGTTTTTCCCCCCAGCCCTTTGTGGCCAGGAGTTACCTTCACCAGCCTGTTACTTAACTCCCCATACCTTCCCATATCTTTCCTCCTTGCTGATTTTTCCTTTTTTAAAATTTGTATTCTGAAATGACTTACATAACCTTTAATGGTTGATAACATTTTGGGTTTTTTTTTCCTTTTGAAAAGAAAATCTTCTATGGAGGAAGAAAAACAACCTTAAACTGTTTTTCTATGCAATAGCCATTAAAGACATTTATTAAGAACCATGCAATGAAATAACCAAATTTCTAAACCTTGTTTAAAATCATCCATTTCCCTCTTCTGAGCCAGAATGAATTCCTGAATTCGGTAACCATCTTCTAAAAGTGATAACAACGTTAATGTATTAAGAGAAAGACCACGCCAAAGATGCTTACACCCACATGTGTACCATAAGTTTTAAAGCATGTATAAAAACTGAGTTCAAAAGTGAAAACTGGCTGGGCACCGGTGGCTCATGCCTGTCATCCCAGCTACTCCATGGGGCTGAGATCTGAGGACTGAGGTTCAAAGCCAGTCCAGGCAGGCAAGTCTGTGAGACTCTTATCTCCAATAAAATACTTGGAAAAAGGCACTGTGACTCAAGTGGTACAGAGATAGCTTTGAGCAAAAGTAGCTCAGGAATAGCACCCAGGCCCCAAGTTCAAGTCTCAGGTTAAAAAAAAAAAATAGTGGGCTGGGGATATAGCCTAGTGGCAAGAGTGCCTGCCTCGGATACACGAGGCCCTAGGTTTGATTCCCCAGCACCACATATACAGAAAACGGCCAGAAGCGGCGCTGTGGCTCAAGTGGCAGAGTGCTAGCCTTGAGCGGGAAGAAGCCAGGGACAGTGCTCAGGCCCTGAGTCCAAGGCCCAGGACTGGCCAAAATAAATAAATAAATAAAATAAATAGTGGGGCTGGGGATATGGCCTAGTGGCAAGAGAGCTTGTCTCATATACATGAGGCCCTGGGTTCGATTCCCCAGCACCACATATACAGAAAACGGCCAGAAGGGGCGCTGTGGCTCAAGTGGCAGAGTGCTAACCTGGAGCAAAAAGAAGCCAGGGACAGTGCTCAGGCCCTGAGTTCAAGCCCCAGGACTGGCCAAAAAAAAAAAAAAATAGTGAAAACTAGCAACGTAGAGTTATGCTCACACAGTTCCCTCGACATTCTCCCCTATGGACTACCAGAAGGGTGTCTAAGGGACTCTGTAGCTTCATTGCTCTTCGTTTCCCTCATTCTAGACTCTAATTCCACATTTTCAGCAGGTCTCAAGAACTGTTTTCCTATGCACCCGGTCTGGTCCCTCTCCCGCCCGTCCCACACACACATTAGAGGTATTTCTTGTGAACCCTTTTAGTACTTACCGCCCCTGGAGAAGTTTCTGGCTTCTTCCACATCCAATATTCTTTTTGCTCTCACTCCTTGTGTAGGAACCCCCTCATATACTCAACTCCCCCCACCCAAATCCACCAACCAAGCCAGTACTTATAGCCTGGTTTTTCCTGCCTAAGCTCATGCATGAAGTTACCCAGTTTTGGGGGTGCCTACTTGGTTGCTGTTACCTTGCATTTTGATTGTAGGTCTGCTATCAGCCTTGAGGGAATGAAGGTTTAGCATAGCCCTGGGCAGAAGGACACCTCTCCTTCTAAAGAGAGACTCCTAAGATGACAAAGAAGATTGTGGAAATCACTCAAAATGTTGGACATGTCAGTATATTGGGGTGTCTTGTAAGAATTAGGCACACCAACTCAAAAGAAACTTGGTTAGGCAAGCTCTTCTTCAAAAGCAAGTCCCACTGCCAGGAAGCCAAATAAACAAGCGAGCTGGACAGATTCCAGATCTTGTGTGATTGGCTAGTTAAGAGTTAAAAGTTTACATGTGCAATCAGCCAAATCTGGGACACCTGGCCAAAGCAGGTCCAGAAAAACAATTCTTCCTCAGCTGGCACTCTACCACCTGAGCCATGCTTTCAGCCCTTAGAAAAGCAATTCTTATAACAGGATGAGGCTTAACTAAAATAACTTCTTGTAAAAAAAAAAAAAAGTGGCCATCCTTAACATGGTGGTGCTTATGCCAACCACTTTGAATAGATTCTAACTTTTTCAGTATCTATCTGTCTGTCTATCTATCATCCATCTATCCAAATATTCTAGAATACAAAATCTGAAGTACTTCTGCTCCCAGATAAGGGCTGCTCAACACATATTCTGATATAGCTGCTTTAAGGAACTAATAACACCCTCTGATGAATGGTTCTTTATAACATTTATCACTTCCTGAAATTATACTTTTATTTGTTGTCCATTATTCATCCTTGTCAGCACGAGGAAGACAATGCCTTATTATCTTGTCCCGGGAAATTTTTAATATTTCTTAGGACTTTTCTCACCCCTCTGATTGCTTGCTCTTTCCCCTCATTCAAACTTTGATTACTGAAGTAATACTCACTTTATTTAATTATATAAGAAATATATGTATATATAGATACAGATATATTTGCCAGTCCTGGGGCTTGAACTAAGGGCCTGAGCACTGTCCATGGCTGCTACTGCTTTTTTTTTTTGCTCAAGGCTAGCACTCTACCACTTAAGCCACAGCCTTCCAGCTTTTTCTATATATGTGGTGCTGAGGAATTGAACACAGGGCTTCATGTGTATGAGATGTATATGAGGCAAGCACTTTACCACTAGGCCACATTCCCAGCCCAAGAATTACATAAGAATTTTTGCATGTCAAATTTCTAGGCCAAACCTTAAAGGGTTTGAAATATTCACTATTTACCTTTGTAAGCAAGAAGAATATTATAATTATTTATTAAAATTGTTTCTGGACTAATTTTCCCTTTTCTTTGTTTCTCCAAGGAATAAATTGAGATCCAAAGTATATTTCTCTGTTTATCTTTTCAGAGGTCTGGCTATATTGGCCTCATACCATAATAAATCTGTTTGCTCTTCTTGGAAAGACAACTCTTTCATAAAAGATGTAAAACAGACAATGTTAAAGTTACTGAAGATCAACTTAGCATGAATCCAATAACTCAACAAAATAGCAGTAACAACTTAATACTTATCCAGGATACTAGTACTTGAAAGGTGTGGGCTGGGGAAGGTGGAGGGGAGAAGGATTTATGAATGAAAAGAAGGGGGGGGAGAATGCAGGCATAATATTCAATGCATATCCTAGGAAACTGAAAATCGAAGGCGGGGTTGGAAGGGATAGGGGAGAATGAGCTTTTTCTAATCCTCTACTAAACGTTGTTGATATGAATCGTATTTCATTTAAACAGATGCTAATTTATGTAGACAGATGGTTTTAGTAATTCACATAATCTTGATGAAGATGAATTATACTGTAAACTGTTATGTTGAATGGTAATCCGTTTGTACCACTGCTTAAAGATAATACATTAAAAAACAATACTGATGCCTCATCATTTGCTCCTGGCATTGACTAGAAATAGGCAGGAGTATTGAAAGTGGCTAAGTGCCTGTGGATCTTACACGTGGATGAGTACATGGCAGCACTGTAGACATATCAGAGTCCAGAGAAAATCCGAATCAAATTGGAACCTTGGCCTGTTTGTAAACTATCTCATGCCCCAGTTTTGTTGTTGTTGTTTTGCCATGGTTGGTATATATGCCCTTCCAACCCCCTTCTTCATGCAAGGAAATGCTATTTCTAAAAAGTGATGATTTTAGAATGGGCCAGGCAAACTTCCCTGGGTTAGGACTGGGAGCCATCCTCATACCATCTACACAGAAGTCTTTTCCATTTAGAAGGCGCTCAGCCAGATGTGGACACCAAAACTAAAAGCAGAGTTAAGTCATGGCCTCCTGTCTGCAGGTTTTGTTCTGGGGTTGGTTCAGTTGATGGCATACTTGTATAGGCTTCTCCCAACCTGCCAATCAGAGACTGCCATGTAAAAGGGCTTTCTGTATAATCCACTCTTACTGGTTGTTCCTGGCCCCACACAAAATGAAAAACACACACATACACACCAACAAATGGTGATAGGGTTGGGAAAACTGCCATATAATTTAATGAAGCAGACTAACTTTTCCAAGTATATGTGTAACATTTTATTCATAGCTTATACAACGTATTATGTACTTTATTTTATTTATTTATTTTTTGCCAGTCCTGGGTCTTGGACTCAGGGCCTGAGCACTGTCCTAGGCTTCTTTTGGCTCAAGGTTAGCACTCTGCCACTTGAGCCACTTCTGGCCATTTTCTGTATATGTGGTGCTGGGGAATCAAACCCAGGGCTTCATGTCTGGGAGGCAAGCATTCTACCGCTAGGCCATATTCCCAGACATGTGTATGTACTTTAAAAAACTAAAGTGCTATTATTATCTCACACTTCATCCATTATTTCTGACAAAACCTTCAATCTATATTCAGTTTTCTCTAATCTCCTAAATGTTGTTTATTTGAATTGTATTTTATTTAAACAGATGCTAATTTATGTAGGCAAGTGATTTTAATAACACATAATCTTGAGTATATGTTGGCTGGAGCCATTTCTCAGGCCTCCAGACTGGCTGGGCATAAACAAGTGAATGGACGGGCCATTTGGAATTATTCTGCCTGGCCATCCCTGTGCTACTCAAAAAATGATACCAAATACCTCATTTCCGTCATGCTGGCACACATATAAGGACCTGCCAGAAGCACCTTTAACATTGCATTTTACAAACTGAACTCACGCTGGCTTCTTTTTGGGCCGAATAAATGTTGCTTCCCGTGCAACAGGGCTTAAACAGGACTCTGGGTTAGAGGATCCTCACCCTCAGCCTCGAGTCGCACGGCCACTTTGGCCTCCACAGTGCTGAGTAGGGTATTTTTGGCAAAGGATGGCTGTTTCCTAGGACCGAGAGGAAACAGGAGGGAGGAGTGGATACAAAGTGAGCCAGGTTGAGCTGGCTCGGGCCAGAGGTTACGTAAGAGCGAAAACTTGTTTTCAACCAAAGCAAAGCAACTTTGTGGCTGTAGCAGAAGAATTTCAAGAGAAGTTGCCGGATGAAACTTGATGGAAGACGTACTGTGCACATAACACCCGTCAAACCGTTCATGGAGTGCACCGACCAAGGAGATAACCGCAGTACGCCAACATCTTACACACACAGGTGGCTTATAGGTAACAACGAGACGACGGTACTGTACACACACACGTCCATACTTTACCTAGACCACCTATTGAAAAATGCGCGCGCGCACGTGCACGCACGCGCACGCACGCACGCACGCACGCACGCAGGGCTCGAACAGCAAAGCGTCCCGAGCGGGACTGCGGCGGGGTTCTGAGCACGCAGGACGCGCCGCTGAGGACCGCGGCGGGGGGGGGGCGGGGGTCCCACAGACCCGGGCCTGTGGGGGGGGAGGGGGAGAGGAGGAAGGCTGCACTCTGCACTGTCCTGCTTGGGGGGCTGTCGGGGTGCGGGCGACGAGGGGCGCCGGGCCTTCCGGGGGAGCGCGGAGCGGCCCAGGCGGGCTCCCGGCGGGGAACCACGGGAGGGAGACCCACGAGGAGACCAGCCCGAGGCCGCGGCCGACGGAGGCAAGGCTGGCTGGACGGCCGCGGGGACGGGGTCGGAGGCTAACGCTGGCGCCAGCCAGGCCATTTCCCAGCCAGGGTCACTCACCATCCTCCAGAGCCTGGTGCACGGCCAACAGCCCGAGCAGGAGCCAGACCTTCATCTCGGAGCCGGGCAGCGCGGGGCGAGGGCGCGCGGGCGCCGCGGCGGGGCGGGGCGTGGCGGAGCGCGGCGGGGGCGGGGCTGAGGAGGGGCGGAGCGCGGCGCGGCGGGGGCGGGGCTGAGGAGGGGCGGAGCGCGGCGGGGGGCGGGGCTGAGGAGGGGCGGAGCGAGGCGGGGGCGGGGCTGAGGAGGCGGGGCGGGGCTGAGGAGGGGCGGAGCGAGGCGGGGGCGGGGCTGAGGAGGGGCGGAGCGCGGCGGGGGCGGGGCTGAGGAGGGGCGGAGCGCGGCGGGGGCGGGGCTGAGGAGAGCGGGGGCGGGGCTGAGGAGGGGCGGAGCGCGGCGGGGGGCGGGGCTGAGGAGAAGCGGGGCGGGGCTGAGGAGGGGCGGAGCGCGGCGGGGGGCGGGGCTGAGAAGCGGGGCGGGGCTGAGGAGGGGCGGAGCGCGGCGGGGGCGGGGCGGAGCGCGGCGGGGACGGGGCTGAGGAGGGGCGGAGCGCGGCGGGGGCGGGGCGGAGCGCGGCGGGGACGGGGCTGAGGAGGGGCGGAGCGCGGCGGGGGGCGGGGCTGAGGAGAAGCGGGGCGGGGCTGAGGAGGGGCGGGGCACGGCGGAGGGGGGCGGAGCGCGGCGGGGGGCGGGGCTGAGGAGGGGCGGAGCACGGCGGGGGCGGGGCTGAGGAGGGGCGCGGCGGGGGGCGGGGCTGAGGAGAAGCGGGGCGGGGCTGAGGAGGGGCCGCCTTGGCCGGAGGTTCCATTTCAGGAGGTGGGGGCGGAAGGGTGGGGCGGGGGAGCACCACGTCGGAGGAACAGCTCGCATTTTAGGCGGGCCCCGCGTGCTGCGCTCTCCCCTGCCCCCTGGTGGAGAGGCGCGGCGCGGCGCCCCTTGTCGTCAGGCCCGGAGTCACGCAGGGCCGTTTTCCGACGTGGGGCGTTTTCACTGTGGGAAGATGGGATGCCCCGTGTGTTCCGTGCCTGGCGGGAGTGGGCAGAAGCGGGTGGTTGCCGTGAAAGCGGCCGGGGGAGGCCGATAGCCAACACTGTCACGAACTCTTAAAGTGAACGTGGGCCGAAGCCCCGGCCGCTCGGCGGCCCACCCCCGCGAAGCCTCGCGGGTCGCCACCGGGCCCTGCCGGAACTCCTGTCCACGCCCAAGACGGACGTGAGGCTGCAGGCTGGAAGCTAGCTACGCTCTGCTGGGCAGAAAAGTACCCAGCCAAAAGCCCAACTGGGGCTGTGGTTCAAGTGGGAGCGCTCGGGACAGCGCCCGGGCTCGGAGTTTCAGCCCCAGGACCGGCACCCAGACTCAGTGGTAAGAGTCAAAGGTAAATGTGAGCACTCCTTTGGACAGGCGTCCACTGACGCCCTTTATCGGGCCCCAGCCAAGGGCGCTTGGCCCAGGATTCCGCCTAGCGCGGGCGCCCGCGGCCCCGGGGTGAAGGGCGGCGCGGCGGCGGCGGGCGGCGCGAGGGCCCGAGGAGCCGCTCGATCCCCGGCGTGACGGCGGCGGGCGCCCGGCCCCGCGCGCCCGCCGGGCTCCGTCGGTCTTTCATTGATCTTTCTGTGTTTGACGGGCATTCGCCGAGGCCGTCTTCCAGTGCCGCTGAGGACTTTGGAGCTGCGGCGGCATCTTTCCAAACCACGGCTCAGAACCCTTTAGCTAACTTATTTTGAGCCCTTAGCCCAAGGAGGGCCTTACCAAACATCACGGAGTGAGGCCTGAGGGGTGCACTTCTTGTCTCTCCTAAGAAGGCTGAAACAGGAGAATCTCCTGAGCTCATGAGGAAGAGTCCATTCAGAAACCAAGCCTGGTACCAAACCGAAACAAAGTCAACTAAGAAGGTTGTGGTTCTGATTCGAAAGGCTCTGGGCTGCACATACGGCAGATCTGATGGGAGATCTCACCCTTCAGAGGGCGCTAGGCATCCAGAGCTGGGCAAACCCAATCAACCCAACAAGCAGACGCTTTGCTACTGTACCTTGTTTTTCAGTGCTGGCTAAATTGGCATTGAAGTGTTATTGCCCTCCCTCCACTTTGCTAGAATCAACAAGAATAAACTAGCTATACAAAGAAACTCTGTAATTAAGTGATTTCAAGAGATGCGTAACTTTAGGATCATGTTAAAAAAGTCCTTTCAGGGGGCTGGGAGTATAGCGTAGTGGCAAGAGTGCTTGCCTCGTATACCTGAGGCCCCGGGTTCGATTCCTCAGCACCACATATACAAAAAATGGCCAGAAGTGGTGCTGCGGCTCAAGCGGCAGAGTGGTAGCCTTGAGCAAAAAGAAGCCAGGGACAGTGCTCAGGCCCTGAGTCCAAGGCCCAGGACTGACAAAAAAAAAGTCCTTTTAGCTAATTCCTTCTCTTTGGCTAAAAAAAGTTGTAGTTGGAAGGTATTGGTCACACTGAGAAAATGAGTGTTTTCACCATATTGTAGAGTATTAGAGTATTACACAACTAATTAGCAACTATTATAAGTTGTTTGGATATAAAATGGCCACAAGGCGTTATGAGTCAGAGGCTTCATCCCTAGCTAGTTGTGCTACTGAGAGGTGACTGGATTTTTGAGAAGGCTAACCACCATTATCAGTGGATCAACCCAAAGCTGAAGTGGCTGTTAGGGGGTGGGGCAGGACTGGAGGGAGTGATCACTGAGGGTGTGTGTGTGTGTTTTTTTTTTTTTTTTGGTGTTTTTTTGGTTTTTTTTTGGCCAGTCCTGGGGCTTGAACTCAGGGCCTGAGCACTGTCCCTGGCTTCTTTTTGCTCAAGGCTAGCACTCTGCCACTTGAGCCACAGCGCCACTTCTGGCCATTTTCTATATATGTGGCTGGGGAATTGAACCCAGGGCCTCATGTATACGAGACAAGCACTCTTGCCACTAGGGCCATATCCCCAGCCCCTGAGGGTGTGTTTTTGAAGGGGACATTATCTTGTTTTTCTTTTTGCCCTTAACCAATGTTTGAATTCAGAGTCTTGTTGTTGCTCAGCTTGTTTGCTCCGTTAGTGCTCTACCACTTGAACCATTTCTCTAGCCTAGATTTTCTTCTGGTTATTTTGGAGAAGGTGTCCATTACTTTCCTGCCTGTGGTTGGCTTGGAACCATGTCCTGATTCTCAGCCTGGGTAGCTAGGATTATAGATGTGAGCTACCAGTGTCCTGCAGAGGGCCTACCATCCCCTCTCTCTCCTCTTCTCATTTTCTCCTCACGTTCTCTCTTTCCTGACAAGCAGAACAGCTATCCCTGTCCATGCCCTTCTGCTTGATGTACTTCCTTCCCACAGGCCCAGAAACACAGAGCCAAGTGACCAGGGACCCACATTTCTGAAACCGTAGGCCTGAAATAAATCTTGCCTGAATTAAGCTTCAAGCTTTATTTTCTTAGGTATTTTGTTTCAGTGACAGAAAAGCAAACTACTGAATAGGCTGTGGTTTGGTGTGCTGAACACTGACTGATGAGCTCTGATAGCTCAGAGCAATGTCAAGGTGAGTGGACTGCTCAATGCGACCGAAGTGCTAGAGCTCAGCTGTACTGTCTTGGACAGCATGCCTCAGAGACAACATGGTTTTTATGTAACACAAGACAGGTCTGAAGAGGTGTGATGACACCTCTTCTACCTCACAGGATGTGGTAATCATACAGAAGTCCTAGGCTGCCAAATGGGTATAATATTGTTATTTTCATGGAGATTATGTTAGATTTATGAATTTTAAACATCCTTAATTTTTTTTAAAAAGCCATGTAAGTATGACGTGTGCTTTTGGTTTGCGAGGTACACATATACACACACATACACACATGGAATCATGTCATATTAAAGTTTATTTAAAAATACAGGGTTACATTACAAAGCATATTTTACAATTAAAGCATCTATATATTTTATTACAAATTCTAAAAAAGAACCCAACTTTCTTTTGTTTTTGTTTTTGGCCAGTCCTGGGGCTTGGACTCAGGGCTTGAGCACTGTCCCTGGCTTCTTTTTGCTCAAGGCTAGCACTCTACCACTTGAGCCACAGCGCCACCTCTGGCCTTTTCTACATATGTGGTACTGAGGAATCAAACCCAGGGCTTCATGTACAAGGCAAGCACTCTGGCCACTAGGCCATATTCTCAGCCCCAAAAGAACCCAACTTTATAAAAGGGAACATTGATTACCATTAAAACATTATCTACTAAAAACTCTTTATATTTGTATATATCCAATGTATGTGCCGGCTGTTACAGACACAGAATTTCTGTAGGGCTTAGGCCCTGTCAACCATTCTTATTAGGTGAATAATAACAAGCAAAGTAATCAAATAATGGGGGCATTGCTAGTGGACAAGCGAGTGTAGACTGAAGAAATCCACCCTATTGGCAACACAAAGCTTGTTTCCAGCTGTGTCATAGCCACAGTTTGTGGCTTGAGGCTTCCTATCCCTACAGAGGAAATGAAGCAAGCAGGCCCTACTGTGTGGCTTCTAAGAAGCAGCCGCCTTTCCATAGCTGGAGATGTTCCTTGGCCCTTCTCATGTCGACATACTCATGGGTTGTGTGGAGTGGAGATTTAGGAACTCCAGATGACCTCACTTTCATTGGAAGGTTTTACTTCATACCCTAGCCCAGCATTTTAAGAATACACCAATGGGTAAAGATGGGGTGCTCAGTGTTGTAAGCTGCCTGACTCTGGAACCAGACTGGGGTGCTAGTCATGATATCCACTGTCAGTGGTCAGAGCAGGTTCTTTATCGCTCAGCAACTGAGGCAGTGGCTTCATCCATAATGAATAATAGCCAAGTAGAGTGCTCCCTGGATGTAGTGTTGCCGTGTGTGTGTGTGTGTGTGTGTGTGTGTGTGTGTGTGTTACTACTGGGGTTTGAACTCAGGGCCTTATACTCTCACTTAGCTTTTTTGCTCAAGGTTAGTGCTCTACCACTTGTGCCACAGCTCCATTTCTGGCTTTTTGCTGGGTAGAGACAAGAGTCTGACAGACTTTTCTGCCCAGGCTTGCTTTGAATGAACTATGATTCTCAGATCTCAGCTTCCAGAGTAGCAAGGATTATAGGTATGAGCCACCAGTGCCTGACTACTAAGTAAATGTAGCCATAACAAAATTCATCTGAAATCAATAGACTAAACTGATAAACAATGACAAATACTAGAAAAACCAAAGTCCAAACCAACAACTACAGTAACACATGACACCTCACAAAATCAAGAAACCAGAAAGCTATTTTTAAGTGTTTAAATATAATTATATAAGAAAAAAATCAGGCTGGGAATATGGCCTAGTGGCAAGAGTGCTTGCCTCGTATACATGAAGCTCTGGGTTCGATTCCCCAGCACCACATGTATAGAAAACAGTCAGAAGTGGCACACCATGGCTCAAGTGGCCGAGTGCTAGCCTTGAGCAAAAAGAAGCCAGGGACAGTGCTCAGGCCCTGAGTTCAAGCCCCAGGACTGGCCAAAAAAAGAAAAAATCAGCTAAATACAAAGATAATATTTTCACATCTATATGACAAAAAATTATCATTGCTGCCACTATTTACTATAGAAATGTCAGCATTTTCCCCTTGATACATAAGAAAATGTAAGAGAATTTCATGAAGTAGATAATATATAGAAAAAGGAACTGTTTGGCATTAGCAAAAAAGGATAGTCAACTTCCCTCATCCCACCCCAAATCACCACACCAATTATGTGAAGTTTAATAGTTCATGATGTACCTCTAACTTCATCTTTTAAAGTCCAAAAGAAAATTTATTTATTTGTGCTGGCCCTGGGTCTTAAATTCAGGACTTGGGTGCTATTCCTGAGCTTCTTTTGCTCAAAGCTAGTGACCTACCACTTGAGCCACAGCTCCCCTTCCTGCCTTTTGCTAGTTTGCTGGAGATTACAAGTTTCACGAACTTTCTTGCCCCAGCTGGTTTTGAACCATGATCCTTAGATCTCAGCTTCCTGAGCAGTCAGGATTATAGGTGTGAGCCACTATTGTCCTGGGAAGTTTTTATTTTAAGTCTGTTACTTGAATATTTCAGGAGTCATCACTGAGTAACTTTGAAAGTGATAGAGAGCTGGAATCTTAGTGCTACTCATTATCTGTTTTGTAATTTTGGAATATGACATGATTTAAAAAATGATAACAAAGCATTTACTTATAACACTGCTTTAATAGAAGTCACCATTAGTCACTATGAGTAGTGGAGGGCAATTACTTTTCTTTCTTTTCTAAGTATTCAAATCATTTTAGAAAATAGTTTGGTAAGAATGAATTCCACTTCAGTTCTTACTGAAAATTTCTTTTAAATCAACTACCTAAAAACAAGCAGGACTTGAAGAATATTTTCGCTAATACTTTTTCAAGAAGTAAAAAAATCTCATTAAAATTGAAAGCAGATAAATTCTTATCCTTTAAAAGGAAAGTAATTTGGGAACAGGTATTTTCTATCAACTGGGGTTGGTAATATATCAATGTTAGTTTCAATATTAGTTTTATATATCAACTGATACATATATAAAGTTACATTTTAGTTTTAGTTTTGTTGATTGTGTTTACCTTGAGGGAAATGTAACGATCCATATTTTAGTAAATATTAAAGGCTCTACTAAGTTTTTCTAAATAGATTTTAGGCTTGAGTGTACATAGCTATCTCCATAAATGTAAGGTTGGCATTGCCTTTATATGGTAATTCACAAATTCTTCTTCAGAGAATGCTATTACAAGAACCTTGCATGGAAACTGACTCGTGTCAAAAAAGAAAAGTACTATAAGCTTTTTATTCAATCATAACTAAAAGAGTGTATATACATTAAAAAAATTCTGGCGCACACTCTGTACTGGGGCTTGGACACAGGCCCTGGATGACGTCTTTTAGCTTTTTCTCTTAGAGTTATGGTGCTTTACTACTTGAACCACAGTTCTACTTTCAGATTTTTGATGGTTAACTAGTTGGAGACAAGAGTCTTTTCTGCTTAGACCGGCTTTGAGCCATGATCCTCAGGTCTCAGCCTTTTGAGTAGCTAGGATTACACATGTGAGCCATGGGTGCTTCCTGCTTCTTTTTTTTTTAATCAGAATACATTAATTGTACAAAGGGGTTCCACTGTAATATTTTTATACATCATTCTAAGGGGTTTCATTAATTTATTTGGAGAGGATTCTACATTTGATGGATAATCAAATCTATATAAAACATTTTGGTGAACCTAAAAAAAAGTAAAAACAATATTTTGTTCAAAGGGTTATAAATTCAAATATAGGAACAAAAAGGGGGAAAAGAGCTGAAATAATACTGGCTTTTACTAATAAGCACACCTCAGGACAGGTGTTCACAAAGAGGTACAACAGAAACAAGTCAACAGGAATATCCCAAGGTTCCTACCCTTACTCCATTCAGATTACAAAGCACCTATTTCAATATATTAGAGTTCAGTGATTTAATATTAGAAACATGATAAATACTTCTTTACAGACTCTACAGAAAATATAAAATTGTTGTATATTTTAAAATAGTTTAAAACCTAACATATCTACCCATATAAAATATTAATTTTTTCCACAACAGTGGGTTTTCATTCACATAACAATATAACAACCAAAGCCAATTTACTTATACATTGACATCTAAAGATACACACTGGCACACACAAAATATACACTCACCCATAACATATATGTAAATGTGCTTATATACATACAAACACACATCTGTTTTGAGTTGATACAGAAACTAAGGCATGATCACTGACAGAGCCTTTCTCCATAGATATTTATGTTTGTGAAGCATTGGTAAAAAATATTTAACTACACTCTGCTCCTAACTGGACACAGTAGGCACAACAGTTTTAACTATCACATTCTAAGTAAACTTCTTGATTTTGTTACAAGAAAAGTTTTAAATATTGCTCACATTTCTCATGTGAATAGCCTATTCTAGATTGATTATAGACAAAAGGGATTCTCAGTGTACTGCTGTAACTAAGGATTTATGATCATGCTCACAGTCCTTATACAAATATACCACCCCTGGCTTACTCAACACCTCTTTTCCAGTGAAACATGCAATCAGATAAGAGAATTTTGGGCTTCAGATTTTACCATGTGCACCCTGGAATCATGGAATGTCAGAAATGAGCTCTATGTTAGGGATGCTACTCTACCAGTAGCCAGAGACTCTGGCTTTCTGCCTATTTTTTTTTTTGATACTTAGTTACAAAAACAATTGCAACTTGCTTTTTAGTGGCACCAAGAAGATAAATAATTGTTTAGAAGAACTGCCAGAGAACACATGTTTTCTTTGCCTTTGGATCATACAGGTCAACCTGCATGTTTGGTGACATTCACCATGCAATTCTGGGAGTGTCACCCACATGTATCTAGCTAGCCTCCAGTGTCATCTAATCATTTATTTGTACAAAAATTAACTCATGAGGGGCCAAACAGACGAAAGACAAATAATCCACCATCAGAAAACACTCTGAAGTAAAACATAGCAGAGGATCTATATATAAAAACATAGTCACATATAAATGTTACTATTTCTATAGCTTTAATTTGATTTAATTATATTAGCTTGAAGTAATAATGTTCTTAAGCAAAGTATTTTTCTACTCAGTCATGCAATATTATAGAGTATCAGAGCTTTTATTAATAGACAAGTGTGGTCATTTAGAAGCAAATAAAGTAAAAAGTGCTAAATGTCATAAGGGTGAGGTAACCCTATATACTTGGGCCAATTTATTAATATTAATATTAATTTGGCACTTTATTATTTGAATAAGGAATTTTCCCATACATTCCTCCATCTTTTCCTCTTCTGCATGTTATGAAGGTAGAATTTGCTACTTCATCCCTTCACATCTAGAATAAGGCAAAATACAGACACAAAGGAGTGAATTCTGTGTGGTGAGGTTAAAAAAGCTAACTTGTGCTTAAGTGTTAAGTAATGGAAAAAGTATGATTCATTCTACCAGTTGTGCAAGTTGTGAGATTCTACTGGCTTATTATAAATAACTTTTTTTTTTTTTTTTTGCCAGTCCTGTGCTTGATTGAACTCAGGGCCTGGGTGCTGCTCCTGAGCTTCTTTTTGTTTGGATTCTTTTTTTTTTTTTTTGCCAGTTCTGGAGCTTGAACTCAGGGCCTGAGCACTGTCCCTGACTTCTTTTTGCTCATGGCTAGCACTCTACTATGTGAGCCATAGTTCCACTTCCAGCCGTTTTGGTAATCTGTTGGAGTCTCATGGACTTTCCTGCCCAGACTTGCTTTGAATTTTGATCCTCAGATCTCAGTACCTAGGATTATAGGCATAAGCCACCAACACCTGGCCTGACTTTTTTTTTTAACGTGAAATCTAGTGTCTCCTTGTCCAAGAATATGTCTAACTTTTCAAGTATATCAATGTCACAACCATCTACACTTGCTTTTGGATCATAGGAACCACCTTGGCACTCTAGATAGCCAGCCGCAGGGTCCTAGGAAATCCCAGTACTCCTCTTCAGTCACTGGCTGGAAAAGGGAGCCGTAGAACTCACAGCAGCAGAGGCTGTTAGTCTCGTAGACAAGAGTTAGTTACCAGGGGTGCTATAGGGTAGAGTACAGGTGACCTCTACTCCGTTGTAGTACAGGAGAAACAAATGCTCCTACTGGCTAAGTTTTAGTAAACAGTCATGTCCAATAGAGGAAAAGATATACTAAGGCCACTGCTGGCATTTATAACTTAAAGAAAGGCTCATTTCTACTTCCTTCCTCTCACCCTTGACAAATTACAGATCCCATGATGGATGACTACATTTCTGGCTTGTCAAAATTAAAAGGCAAGTGAGCCTAATAGAGAAAAGCAACCATTGTCCAGTCACACAGGACATATGCAGAACACTTTTCCATTCAGTGATTTCCTTCTATTTTAATATGTGCAGCACATGCCACCCATTATGACAACACTGGAATAAGGTTACACAATAATAGTAAAACAACTAGCTTTGTAACATTCAAGTTCCCAAGCATACGCATACTCTCTCTCTCTCTCTCTCTCTCTCTCTCTTTCATACTATTTGGGGATATTTATCACTGAGGGAGAACTGGGAGGTTCCCCTGGGCATATAATTCACCATCTAAGGACATGTGGTCCAAACAAAAAAGTATAAATTAGGGTGAACTATGCATGCAGCAACCCACTGACAATGAACCCTGATGACAACCTCCTCTCAGAGTTCACTCAGCGTGGGCAATGTAAGACTAGATCAGATCGGTTCTTGCACGCATTAGCATTCGCTTGTCTTTTCATGAAATATGAAAGGTAAACTGAGATTTCGTTGGTGGTGGTCACTTGCTCGAATGGCAGACTTTTCTTCTGTTGCTGCATTAATGTTGTCTACATAAGCATCGTCATCATCATCTTCATCACTTGGGTTACCTTCCAGGCTGTGTCTAATGCCATAAGCAAAATAAATCAGGAAACCTTTGTAGAGAGGGGGGAAAAATTCTTGTCAGAAAATAAGAAACTATTTGAAACAAGATTTTCTTTTTCTTTTGGTTGGCTAACTAGAGATACAAGCCTTATAGACTTCCCTACCTGGACTGGCTTTGAACTGTGATCCTCAAATCTCAAGTCTCTTGAGTAGCTAGGATTATAGGCATGAGCCACCAGTGGCCAGCTGATACAGAATTTAATAGGAAAAAAAATCTTACGTTACCAAAGTCAAACCAAGTGACATGCATGTCCTACACAAGTGGTGCATTATCAGAATCAAGGTGAGGTATTTTGAAAAGCATAGTCTATGTTAATGAAGGGGACAGGGACCTGATTTCTACCTGTCATTATCACTAGGAGAGGACAAAAAGCAACTGTGCAAAGCAACTGTCACTAACAGTCCGGCTCACTGGGAAGCCAGGAGACAATGTTTTAAGAAGATAGTTATCTCAGACGATAATTAATTGTCATAGTCATTTTGCCATGTTAAGTTAGCTTTATTTCATGCAGAACTAGGTGAAAATTTTGAGTTTACAGGAAATGACTTTTCTCTGGGCACTTCATTCCTCACCTGTGAGAAAACAGAACCTGTGTGGTTCTCCAAAGGTTACTGGGAGATTTGAATTAAAAATGGTAGCTTAGAAGCTGGGAGATGGAGCTCAGTGTAAGATCCTGGGTTGGATTAAAAAAAACAAAAAAATTCAAAAAAAAAAAGGTATCTAAAACATCTAGAAAAGTGTTTACATGTAATATAAACTGTGATAGAAACTGGGGGGAAAAAAAGCCTTTATTTCCAGAAATAGGAAGAGAAAGTTAAATGCATTAAAAGACCTACCAAGTGCCATCCAAATGCTGAACCTGACCCAGGTATCTGCACTTAGCTGGACCATCAGGTAAACGTTCACCAGGATGCTCAATGCTGGCAAAAATGGTAAACATGGAACCTGAGGAGGGAAAACACATTTTGAACACATTCATCATCTGAATGTATATTTCCCCAAGAGGGCAGGAATTTTTCACATACATAATACCATATTGCATCAATTATCTTGTATCTCACAAAAAGGACAACTTGAATAATACCATTCTTCTAGAAACTGCTTGGTAGGAGAATATAACTCAAATTATTTGTTGATGCTCAAGAAGCAACAGATGCATTGAACCTGTGAGTACCAGGATACAGTTGAGCTTGGGGTTCAATTAATCTAGGATTTGCTCATCTAGTTCAGATAATAATGAGATACTTCTGGAAATCTAGATCATAGATATATCCTATACAGATATATACTGTCAGGAAGCACTGGCCGGCTGTTAGTTCTCATGGGACAGGGCAACAGGACAGTTTAACTGCTAGTGGAAGGGGGATTAGTGGAGAAGTATTCAAATTCATTCTCTTTCCCAGTCTCCATCCTTCCATGGTTCCTTTCTTTCCTTTTCTGTTTTGAGGTATTGGGGTCTGAATTTGGGGCACAGCAGGGACTGCTCCTAGAATATGGTGGTCAAAAGGAAGCTGTCAACGTTTTCACAGTCTTATTCATTGGTTAACACTGTTAGGGTCTCTCTCTTAAAGAACATCTCAGAAAACTAACACACAGAACTATATACATATATACACATATATATATTATATTATGTATACAGTATTTAGATTTCTAATTTTCATTCTGTTTACCATGAAGGCTACTTTTTGCTGATTCTGTGGCTGCCTCCAAAGCATGAGGACGATGGTGATACAGAGAACAAGCAGTAGTACGAGAAGAACAAGACTCCAGGCCTCTAGCCGGGCAATCGCCTGGACTCCATAAGTGGTCAGAATACTCAGGCCCAACACGAGAAATGCTGCGAAGGCAGGAGGTACAGAAGTCAGAGTCACCACACACACTTCCCTCGGCTTCCTCAGCTCTAATGGGCTAGCATGAAACAAGTTCTAGTTCATACCTATTTTGCTAAAACTGAACTCTTTGTCTTTTGTTTTCATTATGAAGAGACAGCCCATTCCACTGACTTAATAAACACTTCCTGTGTTTTTAGATGTCAACCACCCCACACCTGCTCTCACTGCATCGTGTCTCTGGGTTCTCACCTGCCACTCTCAAACTATCAAACAGGCTGACAGGACATTGTTGGAAGTGGAAAACTCCTGTTGTTCTTCAAATGAGAAATGGCAAGTCTGTTTATTTAAAATACCAATTGCTAATGAGGACAAACATTATATGATCTTCACCTTGTCTCCATATTTTAGGCAATGACATCACACTTCCTTTGTAGTTGAGGGCCACCTTCCTGCTCTCAGAGAAAAGTGCCCTTCCACAGCTTACCATAAAACATTATACCATAAAACTCCTTGAAGGCAACCACCAACCGTCTTAATGTCCCATGTCCCCAGAAGAACGGCTGGCACACAGATGGTGCTCTATAAATGTCCTGGATATATTCTCTTTGATGAGCAAAGAAGGGTTTCCTATGTATTTCCCAATCCCATCGGGTTCCAGTACCAGGTGCACCTAACTCAATTCTTTCATAAAGAGAGCATCTTAACAACTAACAAAGCATACCAATTTGTACTTCTGCTTCATCTTATTGTTGAGAAGTTCTTCCTTTCTTCTCCAATGATCAAGATATGATAAATTTGTCTCAATAGTATAAACATGATCTGAACTATTATTGTGTCTGTAGGCATAAGTCTAGTTATGATCTGGGTTTCCCGCTAGCATATTGTAGGGGCTTTTTGTCTTCTTCTGTTGACATTAAACTGGCTCCACCTACACACATCTGTTGGGTCTTTCAAATATCCACAGCAAAGAAGACTTACCCAGAAATCCCACCAGAAAGCTCACGAGTGAAGCTGACTGTGGCGTAGGCAGGGCTGAGGGGTTGAGGAGGGCTCTCAGGTGGAAGCCCTGATCTTGCAGCATGGTGACCTGGGAGTCACTTTTTGAAGCTGCACTGTCACATGGTCCCGGGCCTTCTTTTTCAGGGGAGTATTTAGGTTGCTCATAACATAAACCAGGCTGGTACCTAGGGCAAATAAAAATCTATGTCTTATTTCCATGTAAGCTCTTGGCCCAAATGAAACAGGCATGCTACAACATCACACTGTGTCCAATCTTACAGTTCTAGTCCCAAAGTATGCCGAGCCAGGTGACAACCCTTTTCTATAAACCATCTGTAGCTGCTCTACCACTTGACTAGAAAGTTACATTAAAAAAATCTAAAGTTAAAAACTACCACCTATTAAATTTTAAGGTGAGGCAACTATGAAATAGGATGATTATTTCTGAAACTATCTATGCCCTCAAAGAAAATGCAAGTCCCGAAGGTGGTACAGACACACTGGTTAACCATCAGCTACAGAATAACATCCTCTCTCTCTGGGTTGGGATTCAACAGCTTCACCATAGCCTGCTTTCCTGCCTCCTTTCCCTCAGACTTCTAGCCCAATTCTTCCAGCTCAATGCAGACAAGATTCATCAAGTCATTCTGCTACCTCTTTCCCACACACACGGCATTCCTCCTCTTTAGCTTACAGGAATTCTTCCAGCTGGTGCACTATTACATCAGCTTGCTTTACCCTCTACTATCTACTCCAATCTCCCCAACTGTGGCGGCTTCTACTGAGAAGCTATTGCTTATTTTACAAAGTAACACTTTCCTTCCATATAAAGAAACAGGTTCACACAAAAGAACACAGAAGGAAACTAAAATCCCCCATAACACCACTTCTCAGAATTCAACACTATTCACATTATGGTAATATTTCACCCAGATGTGTATATGTATGCATAGATGTTTCTTCTTTATAAAAGTGTGTTATTTATAAAAGTTTATGATATTTAAATAAGCTCAAAATGCTACCTATAGTTTTATATCCTGAAATGGGCATATTTATCTGTATGAATATAATTTTATTTGTTGCAGAAAGAACTAAATATTTCTCTTAGTATTCTCCTAAATAAATAAACTACTATCCTAAATAGATAACTATTTCTCTAATTAATTCCACAAAGATTCTTATATCTGTGTGTGTCTCTTTCATTTCATCTTCAGGGTAAAGGCTTAGTACTAAAATACTGGGATATATGGTATAGTATCTTAATTCTCTATGTATTATAAAAATTGTTACTCACAAATTGGGGTAATCAGTAATGATTAAATTATGCTTTTTTTTTTTTTTTTTGCTAAAGGCCCTATCTTCTTCTTATACTTCATATGGGTGTTTTTTAATGCGTAGGGCCTCTCACCTTGCTGACACTGCTAGCTCCTTGAAAGGAAGGATGGCGAGCCTTCTTTTCTTTATTTCCTGTGCCTCACTTGGCCCACCCCTCCTCTTCAGAACCACTGGCAACTCACCGAAGGATGAGCACGCAGGCTGCAACCAGAGAATAAGCCATGAGGGTTCCTATAGACATCATGTCCACCAGTGCCTTCAGGTCGAAAAGAAATGCCATCACAGCTTTTGAGGGGGAAAAGGAAAAAAAATAAATAAAGCCAAGGGCCTCTGAAAATATCTTATAGACCAGAATTAATCACTTCCAAGTCAGAGACAACTGACTCACATTTTCAGTTTTGGTACCAACGACAAATTATATTATACAAAGAATATCTCTCCTAAGTTTTTAAGCTATTCTTTAAGTTGTATAACTGCTAGCAAGATTCCCAAAACCTTTTGCTTTCTAGCAAGCACAAAATACATCTATTTTGATTGCTTAAAACATATCTGGCCAAAGAATAAAAATGTGACTTGACAAAATACTATCCTTTGATGTTTTAGAAGAAAATGTTAGAAAACTGTGGCTGCTCACTTTCTGAAATCATAAAAAGTTTCAGTTTTTATTACAGAAGGCATATAATCATTTTAATTTTCATTTACATTGTGATAATCACATACCACTCAAATCTTTTTTATGCTTGTGTTGGGGCTGTCCCTAAGCTTTTGTGCTTAAGATTAGTGCTCTACCATTTGAGCCACTGGTCCACTTCCAGCCTTTTGGTGGTTATTTGGAGATAAGAGTCTCACAGATTTTATATTAAATTATTGAAACTTTGGATGCTTTGTAAACATTATGAAGTCAAATAAGGTATGTAGGAGAAGAAAAAGGATCAATTATTTAGATAAGCTATCTCACCTCCATTTAAAAGAAAGTGTGAGAGTAAAAATAAATAAATAAAAGGAACATTTAAAAGTATTCTATTTAATTATTTTTTTAATTATCAATTTCAATCTTCTTATGCTGTGAAATGACACCATTCTTCAATGAAGGAGAAGGTTAAATTATTTATAACCTTCTAAAATCTCTGAATGCAAAGTAGAATATCACTGGGAATTTTATTTTTTATTTATTTACTTATTTATTTATTTTTGCCAGTCCTGGGGCTTGGGCCTGAGCACTGTCCCTGGCTTCTTTTTGCTCAAGGCTAGCACTCTGCCACTTGAGCCACAACGCCACTTCTGGCCATTTTCTACATATGTGGTGCTGGGGATTTGAACCCAGGGCTTCATGTATACGGGGCAAGCACTCTTGCCACTAGGCCATATTCCCAGCCCTACTGGGAATTTTTTAACTGGAAAAAGGAAAGGGCTCTAGGGATTAAATATGTTATTCATATCATATTTATGATATGAGCTATTTTTGATGTCACAATACACTGAAATAATAATATGAGTTTTAGATCATCTGGTACAATCTTCATCTTATGGGGACAGAAATATAAGTAAGAGAAAACAAGTTGTTTAACCCTCCAAGACACATCTCATTGAGTGTTAGGCTTATTAGAAAATGTCTGCAAAGTAAGGATGTTTAAGCAAATATTTTCTCGCCTTGAAAAGAATTCCATTTCTTATTTAATTGAAGTACTTTCTAAATTAATTTCCTACCATCTTAAAGCCTCAACAAAATTAGCATTTTGGTTTGAATTTCTATGTGAAGACTGGGTCTTTTTGTGAATGGACAAAGCTTGCTAAGCTCTTTCCTTTGCTTGCTTTCTATAGCAGTACCTTTTAAGACCATTCTTAAAAATTGATAGAATCTCTGGCACTTCATATAGATGTTAAGATATGCCAGAATGCAGTCAGTCTGGATTTCATAACTATAACATACATAGCCAATTTGGACTAGGTTCCTAAAGGCTTGAGAGGATCTAAGTCTATGTCTGAGATACCTGCAGTGCCCAATAAGGAAAGATGCCCACCACTCTGAGCATCATGGTCATGACATTATAAGTTATCTCGTTACAAAAAATTTCATATTGGATAAGAATGGGTCAAGTTTAGCTATTTAAAAATTCTAGAGTTGTTAGTTCCAAATTAGTACTTCAAAAATTAAACTATAATTATTCAAGTAATATTTCCTGAGCTCAATCATCATCAGAAAAGTGATACCTGGTATGTATTGAAGAATCATTACAACCCTTCATGTATTTGCTAGAAGCCCAAATAATTATAATAGAAAATCCCACAGGATTTAAGAATGAATTTCAGTATGTTACCTTCACCATAATTGTCAGATGTTAAAGCCAATACTTATAATTTTTCCATGATTGTGTTCTTAACTTACATGCAGAGCATGCAGAACCTTTGTGTAAGCCCATGCATGCACACCGAATGTTCCAGTCCAATGAGGAAGCCTATGTTTGTAAAGCTTACCAGCAATGACCCCAGCAGTCAGCGTGGCAGCAACGGGGGACTGCCTCTTACTCACTCTGGCAAGAAATCTAAACAGTAAGCCATCCCGAGCCATGGCAAACAGAATTCGGGGTAAAGGAAACATAGAGCCCAGAAGACTAGAACAGAAAAATTCATAATCCACAGGTGAGTTATTTTAAATAGTACCCTAAAAAGCTATCTATACAGGTAAAGACTGGACACATGCAGAACCAATGTTCACAATAGGAAACAGTCACAAAGAAGTTATCACACAATGTCAATCACAAAAGACAACCATCTACCTTGTTACTTTTTTTTCCCAGAGTCCTTGATGGAAAAAAAAAAAATCCCCCTTTTCTTAATAAAAGTCAACTCTCTCTCACCTGCCACTGCACCGGATGATAAAGTAGCAATTACTGGTGTCTTCGTTTTGGAATTGATTTGAGCTAGACATTTGAAAAGCAACCCATCCTCCGCCATAGCATAGATTACCCGAGGCATTGGGAAAATGGATCCAAGAAGACTGAATAAAAAGCAAAGACATGCAGTATGGCAAACGCATTCATGCAGGATCACACCCAGAATCAAAATAAGTAATTATATAAAACTCAACACAGGAGCTGTGATTGTGAAGTCACATTATTTTAAAAATGCACTATGAATGGACATTTTACTCCTGCCAATACTGACTATTAATTGTATTGCAGATATTTGCCCAACTGAATTATCAGAGAAAAAACAATATTACACACCATTTCAATTACTGAATTAAAACACAGTAATTAAACTTTGTAAAGAGCCAAACCAATATCATTAAGACATTTTAGTGGCAATAAGTCAGTAAATTAAGTTCATAAATTAATACATAATTAAAGAAAGGAAGCAATTTTATCAGTTATTTCATTTTTCAACAAGTGTATTTTTATACTGCCATTATTTTGTTACATAGATTGATGATCAACTTATTAATAATTCCCACTATTGTAAGATAACCATGGCAGAGAAAAGGTTAAGAAATCAACTTACTATAAATTTAGAATGGGGAAGTGGCCACAATGAAATATTAGTAAGAGTGAAGTTTAGCAAAACCATTTTTCTGTAAAACGTTTTAAATTACTGTGTTCACTAACTGTATCTTTTTATATATGAGTAAGCTGTGAGAAATAACTACTTAAGAGAAAATAAATAGCATATTTTAAAGTCCAGTTTCTTTAGCTAATAAAGCTGAGGTGAAGCTGGCCAATGGCAAATTTTTATGTACCCCTTCTGAAAACAAGGTGGCAGTTAAAACTTACAAACTACTTATATCCTAATGACCATTCGATGCCTAAGAAACCTATGGGGATGATTTCTAACAGCCACTTGATAATATCTTGACTAGAAAATCAGTCTAGGTGAATGAATGACATTGAAAGGTTTCTTAAATTTCAGACAGAAAATGCATTTCAAGTTAAAATATTAGTGATCAAGGAAATAAATTTTCTCTTTGTGAGACTATTCTACCATGCAGTGGGGTTCAAAACTAAAATAAAATGTCTTACTTATGATCATGCATAAATTGGAGATATGAGTAGTTCATATTTCTGAGCTATAGTCTCAATGTATTAAAACAAACAGCTACTAGAAATCTGAACACTGGAGACTTTTCATATAAACATGTTATGAATTTCTATGTCTAATGTGAAAATAATACTTTGTTTCTAGAATGTTCACTTTTATTGGTGCTGAAAATAATGTCTCAATGGTTCACAATAAAAAGTACCTTTGTATTTAAAAATGGCACAGCATACAGCTGTCATCTGTACAGATTCAGTATAAAGAACAGAAAATGTGATTCTGTACAGAATATGAAAACCGAGACTCAGATTGTCTGAAGCAATTTAAGTAACACCAAAACCATCTGAGAAACATACTAGCACAAGATCCCAAACTATTATGATGCATACATGATTGAATATATATTCATGCATAGTTGTTACATATACTCCCACTAAAGCTCAAACCATCATTATCTTGAAAAATCTGAGGCTTAACTGATGGAGAATTTTTTTTTTTTTCCAGTCCTAGGCCTTGGACCCTGTCAGGGCCTGAGCACTGTCCCTGGCTTCTTTTTGCTCAAGGCTAGCACTCTGCCACTTGAGCCACAGCGCCACTTCTGGCCGTTTTCTATATATGTGGTGCTAGGGAATCAAACCCAGGGCTTGCTTCATGTATGCAAGGCAAGCACTCTACCACTAGCCATATTCCTAGCCCCCTTGGAGAAAATTTTTTTTATCACTTCAGATTTTTACACAGCAGTTCTGGGAAAACAATTCAGTGAGAACATGGCTGTATAATATGTTCCTCATGTTAAGATATTTTTAGAATACAAAAGCAGAATTGTGGAAGGTGTTGTTGGAGATCAAGCCTTGCACATGCTAGACAAGCAGTCTACCACGGAGTTACACCCAGAGCCCACAAAAGCAATTTTTTTCAGACACTGTTACACTTCGTAGGAATCCAAATAGTTCCTGCTCAAAGACAATGCAGTATACCTTGTTGACAATGCACATAGGGAGCCTGCAGCAACCACGTACTTGGCAGGACCCCATCCAACATACTCAAATGCCACAGGAAGGGGACTTTTCTCATTGAGGAGGTAGTATGGCATCATAAGTGTCAAAGCTGCAGAGACCCCAAAATAGGCCATAAAGCAAACAAGTAAAGAAGTCACTATGCCAATAGGAATAGCTTTCTGGGGATTCCGAACTTCTTCACCTAAGGAAACATAAGCAAAAGATTTGCACATTTAATAAATCAAGACTAGGTAAAGAATTTAATGTGAATCAGTCTTCCTCTCCTCCTTGGTCATTCTACTTGACTCTAGTCCCTTCTGTTTCCTTAGCTGTCTCTATTTATTTTATGACATTTCTCTTCTCTTTTTGAAGTTCTTTTGCTATTAACATATGTATCCAATTCCCAGCAAGTCAGCTTCCCACATCACAGAAAAAAAGAAAAAAGACACATCAGCGCTCAAGTATTTGGCACCAGAAGAACAGTCTTAGTCCATCCAGAGAGTCAGTGACTGTTGTGATACCTTGTAGGCTCTCAAGACACCCAAGCTTCAGAAAAACTTACTTTGTGTATTTATGTGAAACTAGATTTCGGAAGAAACAGAATTCTTTGTCTCCTAATAAGACTGACATTTAAAGAACTCCAAACACACTCAATTATAAGGCTATGCAATGATAAGAAGCCAGTGAGACAGTAAAGAGTACTTCGTTGTTCTAGATAAAGAGAAAAGAACTGGATGTACTGTCTGAATAAAGACAATCTAAAAAGAAAGGCATCTGGAAGTGAGACCCTTGCAGACAGCTTAGAATAGCAGTTATAACTAGCATTTATCAAGTATTTGACCTCGAGCAAAGTATGTATCATATGTGTTTGTTATCCTAGGGAGCTTGGTAATCCCTGTACTGCTCTCCTGGTTTTGACAATATGAAAACCAAGACTCAGAGAGCCAAAGTATTTTTTTTTAATTAATATAGCTGGTATAACAAAAGGATTGGGAACTGCCACCTTTTTATCCCAACTTTTGTCCTCTGTCCTTGACTCTTTGCTGTCTCTCGATTCTGTGCTCCTGTGGCAAAGGGGAACACTTTTTTCTCATACTGTTCTTACCAGTTGTTGCAATGCAGTCAAACCCCACAAAGGCATAAAAGCAAGTCGCAGCACCAGCCAATGTTCCTGCAAAGCCATAAGGCATAAAGCCACCAGCTCCATAGATACTTGTCCCGTTTTCAGAAGGTGGCTCCCTGAGGAAGAGAGGGAACACACTGAAAGGCATTTTCCTAGAAACCTACTCCTTTTAGGGATTTGTCTCAAAGTATATCCTTACAAGACTATGGTGTTCATCAGCTTTTGCAAAATGATATACATAAAACAAACTATTTTCTCACTCTGTCTTAAGAGAATACAGGAGACAGAGTCCTTCAAATGACCCTCTGTGTTACCAACATCTACATAGAGGCTGATCAATAGCAAATACAGAAGGCCCAGAATCACTTTTTCTGGAATTCACATGCAGGCAGAATTTTGAGAATACAGTTTCCATATTCTGTGATAAGGTAAGAATTCCTAAAAGAATCCATTTTTGTGTGGCTCAAGTGGTGGAGTGTCTGCCTAGCAAGTATGAGGCACTGAGTTTTATCCTTAGACCCATAAGAAAAAAAGTCTTCTGGATACCAGCAGCTCACACCTGTCAACCTAGCTACTCAGGAGGCTGAGATCTGAGGACTACAGTTCAAAGCCAGCCAGGGCAGGAAAGTCCATGAAACTTTTATTGCCAATTAACAACCCCAAGAAAGCCAGAAGCAGAGTTGTGGTTCAAGTGGTAGAGTGCTAGCCTGAGTAAAAGAGGCTCAGGGATAGCACCCAGACCCAGACCCTGAGTTCCAAGCCCCAAAACTGGCACACACATACATAAATCCAGTTTTCAACCCATAAACTAGAGAGTAAGGCAGAGAGCTGAGAATATGGCCTAGTGGCAAGAGTGCTTGCCTCCCATACATGAAGCCCTGGGTTCAATTCCCCAGCCCACATATATAGAAAATGGCCAGAAGTGGCACTGTGGCTCAAGTGGCAGAGTGCTAGCCTTGAGCAAAAAGAAGCCAGGGACAGTGCTCAGACCTCAAGTCCAAGGCCCAGGACTGGAAAAAAAAAAAAAAAAAGAAAGTAAGGCAGATAGACAGTACATCTTTAAAGTTTACTATGAACAAAGTTCAAAAGTGAACATTTTTTCTATACTTGATTAATAGTGCTACAGTTGAATATTTTATTTCATGTATAAAAACTAGAAAATCAGAGAAAAAAAAGAACAACACAGTCTTGAGAAAGGTCAGGAAAGTGCATCTTGGTAAATCTGATTAAAAAAACAACAAAACAACCTGCAAAAAAAACTCCAAACCAAACCAAACAAAAAAAAACAACAAAAAAATAAACCGTATAATCAGGAAAAACATTTTTTTCGCTAGACTGATTATAAACAACACATATAAAAGAAAACATATGCCATATTCTGTGCAACAGCTTTTTTTGTATTCTCTCTGCTTTTGTAAATAACAGCATTCTTTAAAACCTAAGGCTTGAAAAATGACTAAAAGCCTGAACGCATGCAGTGGAACTAGACAGTGGTACTAACAGGAGTAAAGGATGCACCATTCAACACCAGTCCATGCTAATGAGAAGTGGCCAACTGTTACTGAGAAAAGACAAAAGTTCTCCCAGTGGTTAAGTATGCCTCTGCTCCTCCCCAAACCTAGAGCAGAAGCCCAGGCTGGGAAGTAGCAGCTGCAGAGCTTCTCACAAAAGCTCAGTAGGAAGCACCGAAAGCCCTTCCAAAAGGTCTTAGGATCATAAAGGTTGAGAACCATTGCTCTAGAAAAAACTTTCAAGTATAAAGTATACTCTTAAACTGTAGCATTTAAAAAAAAGAGAGAGAAAGAGAAAGGGAAAATAAAATTGTAAATATTTTACCTGGCACTGGCAGATATATTTTTGAGAAACTCTTCACTAATCTTCCAGTTACCCACATTTCCTTTCACAAACCCAGCAATCATTACAAAGAGAAGGACCAGAATATTAATAGCTGTGAAGAATTTGTTCACCCAAGCAGATTCTTTTACTCCAAAAGATAAAAGACCTAAAGAAAAAGAAAGGACATTTAAAATTTTAATCTATAGGGAAAGTAGAGATATATGGAGAAAAATCAGAATTCATGTACTTAACTCACACACATCTATTTATATTGTGTTATATTTATTATCAATGGTATTATTATTGTCATATATAGTTATTAGTTACCTAATTATGAAACAATGTCTTGTGAACCCACCAACTTGATTTCTAGAGGCAGATTATACTTAGTCAAGAGATTTCTACCATTCACAAGAAGTATATTAAGTCCAGTAAATGGCTATTATTACCATCAGTAGACAGATATAAGGCAATACTTAATTTCAATCAAATATTGTTCTAAAAAGTTAGCTCACAGCCAATGTGAAAGTTCAATTCTATATATCCTTTGTATCTAGTGAACATACAAGCAGAAAATAAAGTACTTCTTGAAGGTCATATATAACAGTTATTTGTTAAATCTAGAATCATTCCATTGCTTTATTTTATGTTCCACTGTAAAAATATCTAGTCAAGTAATCTGAAGACACCAAAGAAGTATGAACAGTAAAAGTCAACCTGCACATGCACATATTTATTTCCATGTTGACAATATGTAACTTCATTTTTCAACAACTGAATAAATAATACACTATATACAGGAGACCCCTTTTTTTTTCTTTGCCAGTCCTGGGGCCTGGATACAGGGCCTGGCGTCTGTCCCTGAGCTTCTTTTGCTCAAGGATAACATCCTACCATTTGAGTCACAGCACCACTTCCAGATTTTTCTGTTTGTGTGGTACTAAGGAATTGAACCTGGGGCTTCATGCATGCTAGGAAAGCACTCTACCACTAAGCCAAATTCCCAGCCCTTATTTACAGATAGGTCCCTGGTAGTTTTTATAAATAGCACTGACATCATCATTCTTTTTTTTTTAACTTATGAAGACATGATAGGACTTTTACAATTAGTTGTATAGGGCAACAATTACAGAAACATCATCATCCTTTTATATACATCTTTCTACATTTTCTAGTTGTTTATAATAATTTTCCCTAAGTTAATAGGGCTTCTGGTTCACATTGTTAAAATTGTCTATAGGTAGTCTGATCCAACTTAAATTGGATTAAATTTAAATGTAAATTAGTTTTTCTTCTAGGATATTGTTTATACTGGGTTAAAGGCCTCTGCTACTTAGATCCTTGGGAGCATAGTACAGCCACTGACATTTTATCTTAGTTCCTTTAGCTCTACAAGCACTTTCCAAATAAGTATCTAATCTGAACACTGCATATGCTTCCCTTCTACCTTTAATAAGACAATAATTTCAGTTGGGGGCTGGGAATATAGCCTAGTGGCAAGAGTGCTTGCCTAGTATACATGAAGCCCTGGGTTCGATTCCCCAGCACCACATATATAGAAAACGGCCAGAAGTGGCGCTGTGGCTCAAGTAGCAGAGTGCCAGCCTTGAGCAAAAAGAAGCCAGGGACAGTGCTCAGGCCCTGAGTCCAAGTCCCAGGACTGGCAAAAAAAAAAAAAGTTTCAGTTGGCAGATGGTGCTACAATATGAATATTTATAATAGAAGATTTTGGTTTTCAAAGAATTTAAAGCTAAAGAAATTTCAAAGAATTTATAAGCTCAGACTCTACTTAAAGGACAGGTATGAAGGTGAACGAGGAGAGGGCAAATGATACAGGCTTATGGCCTAAGACTTAGATTTGTCATGGAATATAACAGTTCTAAACACATCAGGGCTATATGCTTTTCACCACTGAGAATATTTCACCAGCTGAATATTTTAAGTTTGTTGAAGCTACTCTAAATAAAACATGATATAACATGATATAAACAGCTATTCTGTTTAGAAACCAAATAAAATGTATCATTTAATGAAAAACAATGGATGCATTTTTTCTTGACATTAGAAGCAAGATATTTTGGACCAAGTTTTTTCATGTTCTTGCCCCTACCCCTATATTTGAGTAGTAACTATTTTTTTTAAGTAAGGCTATTTTTAAAACTCTATTATTTTTCAGGTAAACAATTCCTAATAGAAATGCACCTCCCTCACATCCTTCTAATGAGAAGAGAAAAATATTGAAGGTAAGGCTGTATGGAAAAGCGAGGGTACCTGGGCACCAGTGGCTCATACCTATAATCCTAGCTACTCAGGGGGTAAGATATGAGGACTGAAGACAACCTGGGCAGACAAATCCTTAAGACCCTATCTCTAATCAGCAAAAATGCCAGAAATGGCAGTGTGGCTCAAATATAGCACTATTTGACTGAAAAAGCTGAAGGAGAGGAGAGCTCCAGGCGCCAAGTTCAAGCCCCAGTACACAAACTAAATAAATGAATAAGGATAAATAATGTGAAGTAGAAAGCAGGAACAAATTTTATTTTTAGTGTAGTCCACATAGCTTAAGGGTGACTGCGGATGACAATCAGAATGGAAAACGTTCAACTAAAACAAGAGGATCAACTATGCCTATAAAATAAAACTAGATCAACTATACTTACAAAATAAAACTATCATCTGAGTGCTTACTATGTACCAAATGAAAAGCCTGTAGGCTTACTTTATAGTTGAGCAAACTGAGTGATGGAAGATTAAGTAAATCAAATTATAAAACTAGAGTGTGGTAAGCACAAGAACGAAAACCTGGTTGCCTCTATTCTAATTCTTTTTTTTTTTTTTTTGGTTCTTGTTTTTCCTACTCTAATTCTTATGTCTTTCTAAACTACTATGCTACAATACTGATGAAAAAATGAGAAATTATTGCACCAAATGTGGTTGTCTACAATATGTCCACATCAGAAAATGAAGGCTCAGATCCAAATTCAGTAGTTAACTATTTTGGGGGGACTGAGCGTTGGGCTCATTATAAAGAATGCCACATAACTTTTTCTTACCTGCTAAAAGTAATATAAGGCACACAGCAAAAAAGTCTGGATATTCTGCAAGGCCGGTATAATTCATTTTGAAATATGTCCTGAAAAACTGACCAATCTGTTTGTTAAGAAGTTCATCAAAAGTGCCACTCCACGCTCTTGCAACACTTGACGTACCTTCCCAAAACAGAATGTTCAGAGAATACAAGGTCACTGTCAGAAAGTGAACATAACATCATTTGCTACTCTATCTAGGATAAACACATCTTAGTTTGAGTGAAAATTTTAATCACATATAAATCATATAATTTAAACATAAAATTAAGTTACATTTTGTATTTCTAGTTACAATAGCAATTTGTTACGATAATTAACTATTATAACTACTACTATTTTTATTGAGGGGGGTCTTGCTATGTACCCCAGGTTGGCCTTGAACTCACAATATTCCTGCATGTTGTAACCATATCATGTTAGGCCTACAACAGCAATTGAAAGTTCAAGTTTATAACTGTGCGACCAGGCAAATTATTTGTAATAAACAACTATAAGAATTATCACTAAAAATTGTTGGGAATTTTTTTCCCCCAAGTTCAGATGGATGAGAATCAAACATTTTCAAGCTGAGAGAACTGAGATATACAGGGATCACCCGGCAGCTAAGGAATAGCAGACCTACTCCTGAGCGCGGGCAGCCTCTCAGGCTTCGGCAACATACCTATCACATAGGATAAAATGAGATTCCAGCCGGTGATGAAGGCCCACAGCTCGCCGACCGTAACATACGTGTACAAATAGGCGGAGCCCGTCTTGGGAACTCGGGCACCGAACTCGGCATAGCAAAGGCCGGCCATCACAGATGCCAGGGCGGCGATGAGGAAGGACAGCACGATACTCGGCCCGGAATCCGCTTTGGCGACTTCCCCAGCGAGCACATAAACCCCGGCACCCAGAGTGCTCCCGACCCCGAGGGCGATGAGGTCCATGGTGGTCAAACAGCGGCACAGCTTGGAATCTTCTAGACTGTCCAAAGTGACTATTTTTCTCCGGATCAGACATCGGGCAAAAGTCAACACTGCCCTGCAAGGAATCATTCTGAGAGAACCTGAGAAGAGGAAGAAAGAGATTAGCTCATGTGAACCACCTCCTCTCCATTAAGCAAGTGGTTTCCACAAGATGAAGGAGGCTGTGTTTGTTCACAGAGGCCAGGCAGGCAATCAGGAAGGCTTAACAGGACCAGACCCAGCTGCAAACATCCTAGAGTTCATTCCCTCCTACACCCAAGTCAGGAATTCTAACAAGGGCTTTGTGAGGGACAGAGGAGCAGAGGAATAGCAGCCCTCAGTGATCAAAAGGATATGCTATTTTTGTTCAGTTTCTGCAATTTTTAAAGGTATGTGGATGGAAATGTATCCCAGGAGATGGGATACATGAATTGTCTAATTTGAAAGTTCTCTTATCATTTATCCATCCCAAGATTTTTAAGGCTATATACCAAATGCCAGGAATTGTTACAGGCCTATGTATAGAACTGTGTTACACACATATGGCTTCTAGCTCTATTGACTTCCGGTGGAGCAATTGTCTAAAACAGGTAAAAAGGTGATCGTATGTATTCCATAGCTTTACTAAGTATGTGTGACCCACTCTACTTTTATGTGCAACAATTAACATGGAGCAGATGTGGGCTCAGCCTAATGAAAAAAATCCTTCCCCCAAAGCATACTTGGATCCTTCTTACTAAAACAAATATTCAACTGTTCTTTAACTACAGGTTGGCACATGCTTATTATACTTAGGATTTTAAATAAGTCCATGACAAGTATCAATCATTATATACTTTTTTTTGGTACACTTATGTGTCTGAGGGTCCTGGGGCTTGAACTCCGCTGTCTCTAATCCTTTTTGCTCAAGGCTAGATCTTACTACTTGAGTCATAGCTCTACTTCTGGGTTTTTGGTGGTTAACTAAAGAGTCTCACAAATTTCCTGTCAGAGCTAGTTTTAAACCACGATCCTCAGATCTCAGCCTTCTGAGTAGCTAGGATTATATGCTTGAGCCACCAGTGCCCAGTTGAGTCTTCTTTTCTAAATGGAGAGAGTAAAGAAGTAGAAAACTCCCATGCCTTACAGGTCCAAACAACCTAGCTGATCAAACAAAGAATGGGTTTTGGGCATATATAAATATGTGTGATTTTATTTATATTATTTATTTTATAGTACATTTTATAGTATATACCAATATAGGCTGAAAAGATACATTTTATAGCTGCAAAAGTATAAAAAAAGATACCAAATTTTAATATAGTCATATTTGTACAGGGGGATAATTTTATTTCTATGAATATCATAAAGTGTGTTCTTAATAGTGATTTCTAATTAAAATTCCAAGGAATATGCAGAAGCTATGTATACAAGAAATATAAAAACTAAAAGCCCTAAATGGCCTACTCTACATGTAATTCAGTGCATTAGAAATAACTGAGGACAAGGAATAGTCAGTACATTTTTAGTTCAAAATCGTATTAGGTCTTCTTCTACATATTGCATGGCAAACTTGGTGTTATATATGGTTTCTTACAGTTTTATTATGTTCATCAGGGATAACCATATCACAGCTCAAGAATTTGGACTTTTACATATTCTAAAATCCTTAACCATTTGTCAACATTTATCTAAATGTTTTAAATATCATTTTCATTTAAAAATAACAAATAAGGTATTTCCATTTATCAAACATCCATTTGTCTTTGAGTAATTGAAAAGCATGTGTCAAGAGCTTCTTAGAACTGACAGGTACTCAACAGCCTTTGCCAACAATGCTTCTATTCATAGCCAGGTAAAATACTGATTACAAAAGCTGTGATACATAAGTAATTTTGTAGAAATAAAATGGGATGACAGTAAAAGAACATAAAAACATACTGTGTCAATTTTAATGAGTCCTTATTAAACAAACATCTGTTGAGTCTCAGCAGTGTTCAGTAGATAATGAAAAGTAGTTTCAGCTTTTTGTAAAGTATTTGTGAGGAGGAGGCACACTGATGTATGAACGTAGCAAGAAAACAAAAGAATGAGAAAAACAGTATTTGGGTCTGATGTTAATAATATAAGTTGATATCTATATTTTATATAGATAAAATATATAAATATTTTTCAGCATTAGGGATTGAACACAGGGCCTAACATACCATAGGCAAGCACTCTGCCACTCGGTGAGCTACACTCTTAGCTTTTTCATTTTTTTGATTTTGAGATAAGGTCTGGTTAACTCTTAGTTAATTCTTGCTGGGCTAGCCTTGAACTCTATTTTGCTTTCACCTCTCAAGTAGCTGGGTTACTAAAGACATGCACTACCACCGCAGCTTAACCTTTATGAATTCTTGCCAAAAAGCTAAATTCCTTCCTTAGCAACATGGAGTTACTGCCTTCTAAAACTTCAGTGAAGGTTGACAGATGGACAGTGAAGTATTTCAAGTCTGGGAAACCCTTAGCTCTGGCTGATTCAACACCAGGATTTCTACCCATGGAAACTCTGCTAATTACAGTTAAAAGTTATCCTGAATTTTCACTTTGGTTCAATAGTTTGAAGTAACATTTAATTACTAGAAATGAACCTTGTTCATCCTGCCCCATGTAAAGGCTGGGATTTCAAATGGGATTCACACATTGCTCACATAGGCCGATAATAAATCTTGGGTAGTGGCAGCTAATGAGTGAATAGAGAAGGCATTCCAATGAAGCCTCAGCAAATTACCTCATTCCAGTGATACCCAAGTTTTCCCTTCCTCATTCCAGCTGCTAACTTTGGGGGAGAACATGTATATATGATTTAAAAAAAATTTTTATTGTCAAACTGATGTATGGAGAGGATACATTTTCATATGTTAGGCATTGGATAAATTTCTTGTACTGTTACCTCCTCCCTCATTCCCCCTTCCCCTCCCCCTTTCCCTTTCTCCCCATGAGTTGTTCAGTTGATTTACATCAAACAGTTTTGCAAGTATTGCTTTTGTAGTCATTTGTCTTTTTACCCTGTGTCTCTCGATTTTAGTATTCCCTTTCACTTTCCTAGTTCTAATACCAGTATACACAGTTTCCAATGTACTCAGATAAGATACAGAAATAGTGCAGGTACAACCACAGGAAGGGCATACAAGAGGATCATCAATAATAGATGCTACGGTTTCACATGGCATGTTGAAAGTAATTACAACAGTGATATAACAGTCATTTCCATAACATGGAGTTCATTTCACTTAGCATTATCTTATGTGTTCATAAGGGTATAGCTATTGGGCTCTTGTGATCCTTTGCTGTGACTTGCCTAAACCTGTGCTAATTATTCCCTATGAGGGAAACCATAGAGTCCATGTTTCTTTGGGTCTGGCTCACTTCACTTAGTATAATTTTTTCCAAGTCCTTCCATTTCCTTACGAATGGGGCAATGTCATTCTTTCTGATAGAGGCATAAAATTCCATTGTGTTTATGTACCACATTTTCCTGATCCATTCGTCTACTGAGGAGCATCTGGGTTGGTTCCATGTTCTAGCAATGACAAATTGTGCTGCGATGAACACTGTTGTGCTGGTGGCTTTAGTGTGTTCTTGTTTGTGGTCTTTTGGGCAGATGCCCAAAAGTGGGGCTGCTGGGTCATAGGGTAGCTCTATGTTTAGCCTTCTGAGGAGTCTCCATACCGCTTTCCAGAGTGGCTGAACCAGTTTACACTCCCACCAACAATGAAGTAGGGTTCTCTTTTGACCACATCCCCTCCAACATTTGTTTTTGTTGGTTTTCTTGATATAGGACATTCTTACTGGGGTGAGATGGAATCTCAATGTTGTTTTGATTTGCATTTCTTTTATGGCCAGTGATATAGAGCACTTTTTCATATGTCTCTTGGCCATTCTCATTTCCTCATCAGAGAATGTATATATGGTTTTTAACTGATGGGGGAAAATGCCATTATGCCACACAGTCCAGAGACCACTGTCACTTCCACTCCCCCCCCCCCCCATTTAGGTATTTGACTCTGTATCCTTCCCACACATCAGCAATTATGCTTCACAATTTAAAAATTCCAAGACAAAATTTCAAATTATTATGTAAGTAACAGGATGCATGGATATATTATGGAATTGTTGACATTCTTTTCACCTAGCCTTGAAAAATTAATTTCCCAAAAATCCAATGAAAGTTTTATTCAGGATAAAAAACAATGTGAGATGGAAAGTTTTCAGTCTATTAGCAACAAGCAACTTTGCATTGAAACCCTAAAACCTTCGTTTTTCTAGAAAACAGGAGCACTTTTCAAGTGCATTTCACTTATAGTTGACCCCCACACTATCTTTCCTCCAAATCAAATTTCCTGAACAATTTTATCTTTTAAAGCTTTCTCTAGATTGGTAGAATGCCAAAACAGATATAAAATTAAAGGCTCATGAGAGCACTATAAAGTGAAAACCATTGTACTAATGACTTTCACATTTTCTTTCTTTTTGTTCTAGTCAGGAAGCTGGAGTAAAATGTATTTGAAATGTCTCATGGGCAACCATTTTTCCAAAGTCATCTACCAAATGAACAGCAGATTCTACTGAAACATGTGACTCCCACCAACTTTAGTAAAAAGCAAAAAGGAAGGTGGGGGCAAGGCATTATTAGTTGTCTCATTCAAGTAGATGCAGAATGAAAAAATTTTCCCTGTGCATCTTTGTTTTTTAGGGTTGGGAAGGAAGTAAAGAAAAAAAAAATGAAGAAAGTAAAGCCTTTAATACCTTGGTAAACAGAGCCCCTGGCTCCATCAGCACTCTGCCTGAGCTTAGCAGCAGCTTCAGCACTAACACAGCTTCAGCTTCAACACAGGCAGATACTGGTCCCAAAGGTTCTCTAGTCAGCAATTGTTAGCTAATAAATTACTCTGGAGTGGCAGAGGGTACAACCTGTTCCCTTTCCTCATGCTGATAAGAGGAGTCACCCTCTAAGAGCCATTGCAGACATCATGAGATACCTTTTCCAAAGTTATTTCATACCTATCAGTAGTCTACAAATGCTACTACTGTTGTCACTGTATTTGATTTTGGTACAGGTATTGTATAAACGTTTATCTTAATTAGGGAAGGGGGGCTGGGGATATGGCCTAGTGGCAAGAGTGCTTGCCTTGCATACATGAAGCCCTGGGTTTGATTCCTCAGCACCACATATGTAGAAAAGGCCAGAGGTGGCGCTGTGGCTCAAGTGGTAGAGTACTAGCCTTGAGCAAAAAGAAGCCAGGGACAGTGCTCAGGCCCTGAGTCCAAGGCCCAGGACTGGCCAAAAAAAAAAAAAAAAATAGGGAAGGGAAGAGGAACATCGAAATGGTGAGACAAAGGACAAAGGACAAAGGGTGAACCAATTCAACAGCGATACTCACAAGACAATATGTTAAAATTAACTGCACAACTTGGGGGGACCCTGGGGGACAGCAAAAGTGGAAGAAAAATGAGGGAGGGAGTAATAAGTCTGACAAGAAATGTACTCATTACCTTACATATGCAACTGTAACCCCTCTGTACATCACCTTGACTATAAAATTAAATAAAAAATGGCTACAGTTTGTTAAGTGCTTATCATTTTCCTAGTACTGACCTGACACTGTCTTACTCCTTTCACAATTTTCCATAATACCTTTGTAAGGTCAAGATAATAACAGTAAGGGTTAATTACAATAATAAATAACAACAATGATTACTTTGTCTAACAAGTGTCTTAAAAACACATATTGGGGGCTGGGGATATGGCCTAGTGGCAAGAGTGCCTGCCTCATATACATGAGGCCCTGGGTTCGATTCCCCAGCACCACATATACAGAAAATGGCCAGAAGTGGCGCTGTGGCTCAAGTGGCAGAGTGCTAGCCTTGAGCAAAAAGAAGCCAGGGACAGTGCTCAGGCCCAGAGTCCAAGCCCCAGGACTGGCCAAAAAAATCCCAAAAAACCACATATTGTTTTGTTTTTGAGATAAGCTAGCTTGGAACTCAAGATCATCCTGTCTCTTCCTCCTAGATGCTGAGATTGTAGGCATGCACTTTAGGACAATCAATTTCATGGTACAGATTCTAAGACTGAGGATCAACAGTTAGTCAACATCACAGTCAACATGTGGTGGAACCAAAGACCAAACCCAGCATGTATGACTCTGGGCCTTTTATTCAGTCACTGTGCTACAGTGTCATCTTGGTGAAAGTTCCCAACCTGGCCCAACTTCTTTCTGCTCTGTGTAGCACTGTCTTCCCACCCCTAAGCCACAGGTCACTGTAACTGAGCCAGAGACCAATGCCTTTTAAATATTTAAAGTCAGAGCATACTAAGATGACCTCAATATTCTACACAGTGGCTGAATCACTGACTGGGAACCAGCTGAAAGTGGTAGAGACACCAAGAGGCTGGCCGCAGAAAGAAGGCAGACTGCCAGGGAAGGGCAGAGGTCACCAATCTGCTGCCCCAGGAGAGGTGCAGGCCAGCTTTTCCTCAGGCCCTTCTCAGGCTGATGTGTGGGATTCCCTTGTGTCATCACAGCAAGCCTCCTTGCAATTAATGCTATGCTGAGCTGCTCTTGTGCCGTTCACTGAAACCAGAGACTGATGATGAAGGTCTGAATGGTTTGGGGAGGCCCTGCTCCATGCACGGGCTAGTCTCCATTTCCAACTCCTCCAACCCACCAGCTTTTGTCATGTCCGGATTATTTCTCTTTCTTCCAAGAGCAGGTTTGAATTTATTTTTTAACATTTTTTCCAGTAAGTTATTTAAAGACAGTTTAATACATTATGAGGCTTGCCCTTTATACATACCACTAAATGCACCAAAATTTGGGAGATATTTTCATGAAACAAGGTATTTAGATGAGTAGGCTTTCTAGATCTCTAGCCTTGAATACTGAAGGCCATCATGTCCACCTACTATCCTTAGAATGTTTACCTTCTCACCCCCACACAAGTGAAAATATATTGATCTGTGTGTTTCCACTGTCCCTGGCCTGCCCCCACGTCCTCCACTTCTGTTTTGGCTCCCAGATCTTCTGAGCTACTGCAGAGATAACAAGAAAGTTCTTCTCCTTCTCTATAGGCTCCTGAGAGTTTTCTTCTGACCCAGAGGATCAGCAGCCTAACGAATGAGAACCTCCAGGTTATCTACCTGTTAAGAGAGAAGAAATGAGGGAGAAGGGAGGAATAGAAAATGAGGGTTTGAAAAGGGGAATACAATTCAGATCTCCTGCAAGAGATAAAGTTGTGCAAGTTGAAATGTCTTTTAAATGCCTTTGGGCAGCTAGCCAGTGCTTCTTTGAGAATTGCCTCCACACCTCACTTAAATATGATGTGTTTGGTGCAATATGTGACATTAGAAAAGGTCAACTCTAAGCAGCTGAGAACACACAAGAAAAAGTGCACCAAAGGTGTAAGTGCAATTACAATGACTATAACAGAGGGCCAGGAAACACAAAAGCAACTGAGTCTGAGTTGCTTATGACTTCGTACATCTCAAACACTTTTTTTTTTTTTTGGCCAGTCCTAGGCTATGAACTCAGGGCCTGAGTACTGTCCCTGGCTTTTTTGCTCAAGGCTAGCACTCTGCCACTTGAGCCACAGCGCCACTTCTGGCCATTTTCTGTATATGTGGTGCTGAGGAATCGAACCCAGGGCCTCATGTATACGAGGCAAGCACTCTTGCCACTAGGCCATATTCCCAGCCCCTCAAACACTTTTTTGCTTTGTTTTTAGTGACATGCAACGAAAGTGTCTAAATAATCCTGCCAAAATGTTTAAATGAATTCAGTTTTTTGTACAATCCCTCAGTGACATTTCAAAGCCATTGATGCTCTTGATTTTTATACACAGGGTATATAAATCATCACAACAGATGGCCTTATAGAGCAGTCAAAGAGAAGGAGAGGCCCAAATACCAAGGCATCCTGTTCTTTCTATGTAGCTCTGCTACAAGACCTTCATATTTCATGGAAGTCTCCTCTTCTAACTCCTACCTTAAGTCTAATTCTATTATAACAACAAATACAGAAAAGTCTCCAGAGAATCCCAAATTATCACCTTATCTCCCTTCAGATGAACACATTTACTTCCAACAGCTAAAAAAGGCACTCCCAATAAAATTAAGGGATCCAGATGTAGCCAGACATGTTTGGAGTCTGATTTGCTTACGATTTCATTCATCTTATATATGGGTATCAATTCCTTTTGCTTTGTTTATAATAACCACCCTGTAGTGCCTGGGCACATGGCCAGAGGCCTGCAAGATCTGCTGTTTCTATCTCTTCAGTCCATCTTCTGCTTCACCTTCCTCTCCAGAGCTCCACTGGGTTTCCTCTCAACTTCTTCAGAATTCAGCCTCATTGTAGCTCATGGCTTTCTGCCCTTTCTGTAGGGCTTTCTTCTTCCTGGAAAGTTAATCCTTTCCTCTTAAACTGGATAGCTCCCAATAACTCTCCATATGGCCCTCAAGCTAAATTAGGTCACTTGTTCTCAAGGCACTTGTGTGTGTATGTGCTTGAGTGCTGTGGAAGTCATGCTTTGCAACTGAGCCTTCAGCCCAATCTGTATTTTTGTCACTTTTATTTTTATTTTTTTATTTATTAATTGAACACAATTTTTTTTACAAGGTGTTGTGCAAAAAGGGTACAGTTACATAGTAGGGCAGTGTGTACATTTCTTGTGATATCTTACGTCCTGTTTTTCTATCCCTTCTCTAGGTCAGGTAGACATATATACAATATACAATGTATCAAGAACATATACAGTATTCACAGACTTGGTCTCTACTGTCTCTCCGTCTCCCTTTGTTAACAGTCATATATCAGGGAGATCATGCCCCTTTGTTTTCTGTGTTCTAGGCTTGTCTCGCTCAACATTATTTGTTCGAGTTCTGACAATTTCCCTGCGAATAACAATATTTCACCATTCCTAATCGCTATGTAGTATTCCACTGTGTATAAGTACCATATTTTTTGGATCCATTCGTCTGTGGAGGGGCATCTGGGTTGTTTCCATATTTTGGCTATTGTGAATTGTGCCGCGATAAACATGGAGGTCTTTTTGATATCTTGGGACTTGCTGTTTAGGATAGATGCCTAGGAGTGGTACGGCTGGGTCATAGGGTAGGTCTATATTGAGCTTTTTGAGAAACCTCCATACTGTTCTCCAAAGTGGTTGTACTAATTTGTCACTTTTATTTTTAATCATAATTATACACAACTGCTTGGAAGAACTTAGGTCTTAATCCTTAATGTGCTGAATTGTGTCCCCTGCAAAAGCTATGTTGAATTCTAATTCCTAGTGTCTTGTTTCATAAGGTTTTCTGGAAGCAGTCTTTAAAGGTGCTATTAAATAAAGGTCACAGGGTAAGCCCTAATCTAGTATGACTAGTGTCCTTATTAGAAGAGGAAATTGTTGTGTGATGTGGGATGAATGCCAGGTGATGACAGAAGCAGAAATTGGAGTGGTGCAGCTATAAACCAAGGAGTGGTAAAGATTAATGGCCATCAGCAGAGCTGGAGGAAGGAAGGAAGGAATCTCCTGTGGGTTTCAGGAAAGTATAGCCCAACTGTCACTTTGATTTTTGACTGGTAGTTTTCAGAACTGTAGGCCAAAATATTCTGTTAATTTAAGCCATATGATTTGCAGTGTATCTTTTTTTTTTTTTTTATGGCCAGTCCTGGGCCTTGGACTCAGGGCCTGAGCACCTTCCCTGGCTTCTTCCCACTCAAGGCTAGCACTCTGCCACCTGAGCCACAGCGCCCCTTCTGGCCATTTTCCATATATGTGGTGCTGGGGAATCGAACCGAGAGCTTCATGTGTAGGAGGCAAGCACTCTTGCCACTAGGCCATATTCCCAGTCCCTGCAGTGTATCTTAAAGGCAATCCTATGGATTTAATAACTCCTTTAGGTTGCAAATCTCTTGAAATCAAGGTCTGTGATGAATTCATCAGTTGTATCCTCACAGTTTTTGAAGTGCAGATAGGAGTTCAGTAAACATTTTTTGAATCAGTGTGTGAGTGAATGAATTGCACTTGCTTTGTAGTCAACGAAAGCATTATGCTTTCTTTCTCCCTCAAAGATAATTACATAGAGTGGGTTCCTTTTGTTGCACTACTTTAAAACCTAAACGCAGCATTAAATTTCAGAGTATTTCAAAGTATTTGGGCACAGGCTATAATCTCAGTCCATCAATCAATGTAGTAAATACTTTACCTATCTTTTCACTAAAATTTGATAAGCATGCTTTCTCACTTTCTTTAAGTTAAAAGAAATTAAGTTAGGCCTGACAGAACCAAGAAGAGAATACCATGGCACCAAGAATGTCTCTCTAAAATAATTTTGGCACACTGATCAACACCCTGAGGAGATCATTCAACGAAACAGAAACTCAATTATCTCCAGCTTATTGCAAGGTTATCATAATAAGTGGTGTTAGGGGCTTTGCTAAAATACTAGCACATTAAATTTAAGCATCCCAAATCTGGTTTAAGCACCATGAAGAGGATTTTGAGTTTGCTAGACATTACTTGTTCATAGTGAACACAATACCTCTTAGAATCAGTTTCTTCTTTTCCATGTACATATTACAATTTTCTGGAACTTTGCTGATGAATAGTGTCTGACTTCCTGCTCTGTGGTTTCCAAAATCTACACTGGTCTCCAATTTGGTAAGAAGGGCAAGTACCTCTCTCCTTTCTTCTTCTCTCTCTTTCATACTCCAGGATGACAAGATGGAACAGGTGTTTATTCTTTGCAAATATCTGTAAATTATTTTAATTGTCACAAGATACAGTCCATCCAGACCTAAATTATGAACCAGATGAAAGCACCTTGGTTCTCTCTTTACCAACCTTGACTTCAGGTTCCCTTATGGTTACGTTGGTTTTTTTCTTCCAGTCAGACAACTTCTGTTCTCAGCTCTCCTTCCTTTTAGTCACCTATTACTCTCATACTAGGTTCTGCCCTTTCTATGTTGGACTTCATGATGAAATACAAAACTCCAACTAAAACATTTCTTGGCTTGCAAGGTCCTATTATTTTCTTTATTCTTTTATATTTAAAAATGGAACCTTTCCTTCCCATGGAAGCCACAGTGATTCCTTCTGGTATTTCTCCTCTTATTCTTCATGCTGAATATTCATTACATTATCTTACTACAATTTGGACTATATTTGCCTTCTTTCCAAACAACAATACCTTTTATTGTTATAGTGCATAGACTTGTAGCCATGTTTCTTCTATGAGTATTTAGAAATCTGCTTTTTTAGGGGGGAAGGGTACTAGTAATGGGACTTAAATTCTAGTTTTATGCACTGCATCTATGATTTTTTTTTCTCCAGGTTAACACTCTTAACACTTGAGCCACAGCTCCACTTTCAGGTTTTAGATGGATAATTGGAGATAAGTTTCAAGAACTTTCTTGCTCGGGATGGTTCTGGACCTGGATTCTCAGATGTTAGCCTCCTGAGTAGCTAAGGATTACAGGCATGAGTCACTGGTGCCCAGCGAGAATTCTACTTTTTATTTTATTTTTCTAATGTTACATATGCAGATTGAGTCCACTAGCTTTGTCATTAAAGAATGTTCTCAGGTACAAGCAACTTATTTTTCTGTCACCAACAGACATTTTACAAATAATCAATGAAAATTATTCTTCTTGCAAATTTACTGAATTCAAACTCTCATTCCTTGTCCTCCTATTCCATTTGTCTTATGTCAATAAAGACTAAGTTTGCTTAAGAATCTTCCTTAGCAAGGGTTCAACAAATCCTGCTTGCAGGAATGTCCTTGTTTGTAAGTAGCAAAACAATGTTTCATCATGTAACACTATCCAGTTGCTTAATGTACCCTGAGTGGGAACTCGGGCACAGACTATCACTAACCAGGCACGCAAAATTTTACCTGGATAACTTAAAGGTAAACAACTCCTTGTCAAAGTGAAACCCCTAGCAAACAAATCATTTCAGACCAATGCCCGTGCCTCCCTCAGGACTGTCCCTTCTACAATTTTATGTCCCAGCCCATTCCTTTATAGGGAACCTCTTCCAGGACATCTTTTTGTGAATGCAAAGGCAATTCATTGAAGAATAAGAAGCAATTACAAAAATAGCAATAATTACTACTGCAATTTCTAGCTATTCTCGTTTCCCCCTCTGTAGCTTGATTGTTTTTGTGTTTGTGTATTTTTAAAGTGTACTTATTTTAATTTACTTATTCATACTGAAATGGTTACTATAATTAAGAAAATTAATATATCAATCAAATCATAGTAATCTTTTTAAAGAAAAGTTTTTTAAAATACTTTTGTTTTTCTTCAAAGACACATGGTTGAAAATGTCCTGAATAACGAGGTAGATCAAGTTCCAGCCACATCTAAGACAGTCACAGAATGATACTATTCATCTCCAAGGCACACTTCTCTAGTGGGATGGAGGGATCATTCTAACCTCACTTCAGAGGAAACACAAGTCCCATCTGTGCAAAATGGCTCAAATTGCACTCCAACTTTGTCTGTAGTTGCAGGTTGGGACTTGCCCTGAGTACATCCTTGACTCTTGCCCCAATCAATAATTTTTGGTCATTTTTTCACTTCCCACAGTTAAAGTGCTATCGCAATAAACTATGAGTAAACACAGGGAAATTAATCACAATGTTAAGAACTTGTTCCTGATTGTGTACTCTATCTTTTTGTTCTTACTCCCGCTTTAAAGATGCCACAGGAAAAAAAGTCAGAGTTAAATGTGAAAGTTACAACAGCACAGAGAAACACACAAAGTATTTCAGCTCATTATTTTATCCTTCCAAGTAAGTGTTAGAACGGTTTCTGGGTAGGTCATAAGGTGCTTATTATGGAGCAGGCATCAATGCATGGCAATGGATGTTATGACTAAACCAAAGATGTATATTTGAAAATCTTACTCTTGGAATACTGAAAATTATGCAAATATAAAACCTATTATTTAGAAAGAATAAAGGAGATTTGCAATGAAATAGACCGCTGATAAGTTTTAATGGAAAAATACTAAGGCCCATGGATTACTTCCTGGGCACAAAGATGGGGATGGATCAGTATGGAACCTAAGTCTTCCTGTCCTCTGCCCCTCCCCATGCTCTGAATGATTCTCCAATTCACTTCCATTACTTCCGGGGGAGCTGAGTGAGACCAAAGGGCCAGAATCCCGTCTCCTCCTTCCTCTCATCTTACCTCTTCCTCCTCCCCAATAAATTGTATATAAACAAGCTTCTCCTTGTATCCTGTATGTCCAAATATAAACATACTAATCTCTTGACATAAATTCAAAATAGTACAGTATCTTATCTGAAATGCTTGAGACCAGAAGTACTTCAGATTTCAGAGATTTGGGGAATTTACAGACTCTGAAACTCAAGAATTTGAGCATTATGTGGCAGTCATATTTTTGGATTAGAGATGTTCAATCTTGTAGTTTAAATGCTAGGAAGACTTGAGGAACCTGAATCTTACCAATCTATGTTGCTGTTGAAGTTTATAGGTATAGATATCTTCTCCATACCACAAATGCTTATTGAAAACTATAAAACATATCTTAGCAATTACATGAGAATATCTATTCCTTCCAGAAGTATAGTGGACTGGATACTCTGAAGAGCTTCCCAATAAAAACAAAACTATATTCAGGATAAATGAAAATACAATAAAGTAGCTCTTAAAGGAAAATAATATAAATTCCACAAGGCAGAGGTAGAGAAAGGGAGCAGGACAGAAGGAGTGAGGAAGAGAGGCAAGAGAAGAAGTGAAAATGAATAAGAAGAAAGCAGATAAGTAGATGTGAAGGAGTCAGATACTTAGGTCTTTTTCAAGATGAAGAGTTAAAACTAAGGGCTAGGGCAAGATACAGGTACTTGACTGGCCCAGGTTAGTAGCACGTTTGCACCCCTAATAAAATCACTTTCTACCATGTTTCCTGTTCAAAAGCAAATCCTCTTGGGAGAAAAGTCCAACAATTTTAGGGATTCGGGATTCCCATAAGCAAAGTATAGGCTTATAATAAAAAACTTCCAGATACACAACACATAATAAAACACCACATAATAAGCAGATCATTACACAAATGACACCTAATGAAGATCTCAATCAAACATTTGGAATAACTAGAAAAAAGATTTGAAAAAACAAAAATCAAAGCTGAAAAAAATAAAAAGAATGAAAGGAGAAAATTACGAACATGGCAAAGCATGTCATTAAAAGAACTAATCAGTCATTCTGTAGAAAATATAATCACAGCACCTTTGCAATAAAATGTTATTAAGTATATAATCATAAAAATTTAAAACTTATTGAATTAGGCCAGACACCTGTGGCTTATGCTTATAATGTTAGCTACTCAGGGATCAGAGATAAAGAGGACTGAGGTTTGAGGCCAAGGCAGGAAAGTCTGTGAGATACTTATCTTCAATCAACTACCCCAAAGCTGGAAGTCAAGCTGTGGTTCAAGTATCAGAGTGCCAGTCTTGAGAGAAAAAGCTAAGTTATGGCACCCAACCCTCAGGTCAAGCCTCAGTACCAACACACACACACACACACACACACACACACACACACACACACACACACACACAGTACATAAATAAATAAATAAGTTAAAGAGTATTACAGGCAATTTTCAAGGAAGCTGTTCTTCATGCAAATGTGACTATAGAGCAGATTAGACAGATTGTTAGATCAATTGCAAATCCCTTTAACATTCAAACATTTAGAAGCATGGTAATTTATTAAAAGAATTCCGAATTACAACTTTAAAAAATAACTTTTATACTTTTTTACAGAATGTAAGGTTTATAAAAAATGTTTTTTAAAAACTTCCAAGTTTTCAAATGTCCCACTCTTATGCGCCACAACTACCCCAGAATAACTACGCTGAATATATTATGCCTATATCCCAGGACTTGTCCTTCTACTCTTTAACACTGTTCATGATGTTAAAAACTCTTCTGTATTGAAAGCTTAACTTGCTTGCCTATATTCAGTTCTATCTCAGTCTCTGTAGTTTTTAGGATCAAGTTCAGCTGTTAATGAAAAAAAAACAACCAACCAGGTAAAAGGTTTGAACCAGAGGTCTACTTCACTGTCACATCAGGCAGGTCCAGAGGCCATCTACAGGTGAACTGGGTACGGATCAGTGACATGAGCTCCTTCCAGTTTGTTCCCTGAGAACACACTACACAGCATTGATCTCATGGTCTAAAGAAGCTCTTTACATTCCAGCGCTCGGATCCGCATCCCAGGCACTGCTGCAGAAATTGATGAAGCATCCCCAATGACTTTCAAAGAACTGTTCCTAGAACTCACTTCTCCTCACTTGGTAAGAACTGGAATTAGTCCAACAGCCGCTATACGCTTCACGGATGACTGAGAACCCAGTCCTTATTTCAGGTGTTCATGAATATTGCCACGTAGGAACTGGGAATCAGATATAGAAGACAAGTAGTACTCTATTACATCATCTAAGAAAATATGATAAAATATAGCAAGGTTCCTGAAAGTCTCTCCTCTGAGCAACTTTCTAGGGAAGTACAAATCTGCACATTTTACACACAAGTCTCAAGACATATACTCTGTCCTGCTTCTTGTGGCCAGTGGGCTTTTCAGTCTCAGACCCTGGATCATTTCTTCTTCCTAACAAAGAAGTTGGGTATGCGCAATGCGCAGTCTCACTGACATTATAACACTTTCCAAACACGATTTCCTATGGGAGGCCATGAGGCCTGGCTTGTCAGAGTACCCTGACAGCATACTTTAAATAAAGCAAATAAAGCATGAAGAAACTCACCTCCACATTTGGGTTTGATTTCTTCCTTTTACGACTGGCCGTGTGCTAGCAATGCATCATCCTGAGCAAGGACACAAAGGCTGAGTTTTCTTCGAGGCTTCCCCTCTTGGGTTTTCTCTTTAGCCAAGCAGTTCCCAGAACCCCAAGCTAATAGAGGCACTTGCTGCCAGAAGCTGAAAAAGAGGCCACAGCCCAGCTCCCTGTCTGTCTTCCTCTGGAAAGCGCCTCTCCTGCCATGGCTGCCTTAACAGTGAACCTTTGATTCAAGAAGAGAATTCCAGGAATAGAGTTCTTGATGGATATGGCAGGGATTGATGTGGAAGAGACAGGAGAATTCCATCCGCGTAATTCCAGGTTTATACAAGGACAGAAGACAGAAATTCTAGGACAGAAACTGTGCCTAGAATTAAATATCAAGGAACTATCAGAATCCTGCCAAGTTAATCTTATGCAAATTCTTACAATGCTGCACTCTGTTCCCTTGCCATCAACCACAAAGGAAAAAAAAGAAAAGTCATTCACAGGCTTTTCTGTTCTTTTTTTTTTTGTGTGGTATGAGGAAAAAGTACAAAGTACTCCAAGCTCTGCAGTATTTCCCTTCATTTTTTTGAAATGTAAACACTTCTATTACCTCCTTTATTAAAATATAAAATTTCAGCCAGGTGCAGTGGCTCATGCCTGCAATCCTAGCTAGTAAGGAGACTGAGATCTGAGGAAAATGGTCTGAGACCAGTCCATGCAGAAAAGTCTGGTAGACTCTTATATCCACTAAACTACTCAGATAAAGCTAGAAGTGGTACTATGGCTCAAGTGGTAGGGTTCAAGCCTCAGGATAGGCATGTGTGCATGTGTATGCGCGCGCGCGCGCGTGTGTGTGTGTGTGTATAATTTCATATTTCTTAGAAGACAAGTATCTTTAAAAGATCAGGGACTATGAAAAGGGTGAGAGAAGAAAAGATGGGGAAAATAGTCACTTTGTATATATTAGCTTAATCAATAATATAAAAAAATCAGTGAATAAGTATCACAACCAAAACCAAATTACATTCTTTCAAAACCAAATTACATTTAAAATGCTAAGCATCACACAGGAGTACTATGACTCTCAGCTTTAGATTAAAATGTCAAATAATTTTAAAGTAGGTAAAGGTGATTTGCTCTTTTAAAAATACTTTAGGAATTCTGTGCTCACAATTGAACACAGAGTAAAAAAATAAAAATGCCAGCCAATTTAAAATATATACCCTTAAACTTGGAAATTTATAGCAAGGACAATACAACTACTGCACTTGACTGGAAGACTTCTATCCACCCCATCATCCTCAGCTCCCAGGAGCTCCAATTATTTCTTACTACATTCAGACACTTCACTGTGAACCAAAATATCAATGTGTCCCAGTATTTCAAGTTTCTATCATAACCTTATTCTGTATTTCTAGACTTATTTCCCTTAAGAATAAATGTGTCAATACAAGTGAAGTGTTTAAGAGTGTACCTACACAGTATGCATTCAATAAAGGATGACTCCTCTACCTTACCCATATAACCACCTTACTTTGATCAATGGGAACTGTGTGCTGTGTTAAGGCTCCGGAATCCTTTGCAAAGGATGCAAAGGATTCTCACCCATCAAGAATATGTTAACCTTATCTCTGCGTTCTAACTACCCTTTTACCCCTCTTTCCTGGTGCCTCTCAAATCCTACCTTTTCTTTCTTTCTTTTTTTTCCCTTTATTGTCAAAGTGAAGTGCAGAGGGGCTACAGTTTCATATGTAAGGCAGTGAATACATTTCTTGTTCAACCTGTTACCTCCTCCCTCATTTTTCCCTTGCCTCCCTCTTCCCCTCTTCCCCGCCCTCCACACACCAGTTGTACAGGTAGTTTACACCAAATGGTTTTGTAAGTACTGCTTTTGGAATGGTTTGTCTTTTTATCCTTTGTCTCTCGATTTGGGTATTTCTTTTCCCTTCCTTAGTTCTAATACACATATATACAGTATCCAGGGTACTCAGATGAGATACAGTGATAGCAGGGATAAAACTACAGGAAGGGAATATGAAAACAACAACAACAACAAAAAAAAAGGTACGGTTTCACATGGCATGTTGAAAATAATTACAACAATGATATACCACTTGTTTCCATAATGTGGAGTTCATTTCACTTAGTATTATCTTATGTGTTCATAAGGGCATAGTTATTGGGCTCTTGTGATCTTCGGCTGTGACTAGCCTAAACGTGTGCTAATTATTCCCTATGAGGAAAACCATAGAGTCCATGTTTCTTTGGGTCTGGCTCACTTCACTTAGTATAATTTTTTCCAAGTCCTTCCATTTCCTTACGAATGGGGCAATGTCATTCTTTCTGATAGAGGCATAAAATTCCATTGTGCATATGTACCACATTTTCCTAATCCACTTTGTCTACTGACGGGCATCTGGGGTGGTTCCAAGTTCTAGCTATGACAAATTGTGAAGCAGAGATCAAGGAGCCACTAGTCCACTGGAAAATAGCACTACGTCAGAGGCAAAAGAAGAGCCTGATAATTCCACAGCCTCAGTGAAGGCTACCCTGTAGAGAGAGCTGCGAGGAAAATGATTCAAGAAACTGGCAGCAATATAAAATACAGACAACTTGAGATTGCTTAAAGAGAATTCCATTACCATTTAAAACTTTAAAATAATTCTGTAAATTCTCAGGATTAGATAAGTTCATAAAATAGAGACATAAAAACTACTACTGCTATGACGTTTACATCTTATACTAATATTGAGAGCTAAGTTTTATCAAGGAAATATTAGGTTTTATAAACTAGGTTATATGTACATTATACATGTCAAACTAAGTTACTTAGAAACCGTAGTATGCAGGTATGATTATTATCTCTAATTCGTACATGAAAAAACAAACAGAGGGAGATTAATAGCTACTTGTTATATACTGAATGTTTGTATTCTTTCCAAACTGGCATGGCATTTTATCCCTTCATGTGATATATTTAGAGGTGGATATTTCGGGAGGTGATTAGGGTTATATGCGGTCATGCAGGTAGAAATCCCTTAATGGCACTAGTATCTTTGAAGGGGATATAATTTCCACGGTTCAAGGATAGAGAAAAGGTGGTTATGAACAAGCCAGGTACATAGGTCTCACCAGAGCCTGATCATGCAGTCACCTTGATCTCAGAGGTCTAGCTTCAGAACTGGTTTGTACCATTAGAAGAGCTTGAGCATGAAATATGCATTTCTTTCAGAGCTTACAGGTTCTCATGACAGTCACTAGGTTGAGGAAAGAAGAGAGCCAGATGACCAAAGGTTTCATAATCACATTTCAGAAAGTAAAGCACAGGCAGTTCCTGAAGTCCTGTTAGTACATATTCTTAGATGAAATACTATCCAGAAAAAGCTTGCCACTATAGCTTGTGAAAAGCCAGGGCTAGCTAAGGCTTATATCATTTAGCTCAGTATAGATCTACTTTCTCTAAAGAATAAAATCAGATTTTTATATAGGTGCAGGATACTTTTTTCTTTTACTTTTGGATGTTGGGGAAAGGAAAAAGAAAAGAAGGGGATCTGAGACTATCAGATGGGGAGAAAAAGTAATTCAAATGAGAATGCATTTTAAATCAAGATTGTTGGATACTAGATATTGAGGTATGAAAATGAAAAGCAATACTGGAGACTATTGCTCTATTATAAATTAGGCTCCTGAATACATTACTTATTTCTCACAACTGCCTCAGGAGAATACTGCATTTTGAGATGATGAAACTGGGGCTCAAAAACACAGACACAGATTTAGATTTGGCCCTGAAGGTCTGCAAAATTGAAAGACTAAGCCTTTCCCTGAATTCCAAATAATGTAGAACAATGAGAAATGTAGAATTTTGCATATTCTCAGATTCTTGGCTCACCAGAAAATCTAAAGGTCATCATCAAGATGTTACTGAAAATCTATTTGAAGGACTTGGACTTTTTTTTTTTTTTTTTGGCCAGTCCTGGGCCTTGGACTCAGGGCCTGAGCACTGTCCCTGGCTTCTTCCCGCTCAAGGCTAGCACTCTGCCACTTGAGCCACAGCGCCGCTTCTGGCCGTTTTCTGTATATGTGGTGCTGGGGAATCGAACCTAGGGCCTCGTGTATCCGAGGCAGGCACTCTTGCCACTAGGCCATATCCCCAGCCCCCCCTTTTTTTTTTTAAGGTCCTGCAGCTTGAACTCTGGGCATGGGCACTGTCCCTGAGCTCTTCTACTCAAGGCCAGTGCTCTACCACTTGAGCCACAGCGCCACTTCTGGTTTTCTGGTGGTTTAATGGACAAACTTTCCTGCCTAGGCTGGCTTTGAACTTTCATCCTCAGATCTCAGCCTCTTGAGTAGCTAGGATTACAGGCATCAGCCACTGGTACCTGATAGATTTGAACATGTCTAATAGATTTGAACCTTTCAAAGAAATAAAAAACAAAAAACTACTTCCTGAAAATTAAAGAGAGTGAAATATGTATTTGTAATAATGTACATAGAACAGATAACCAAATTTTAAGGATGAAGAATAACTAAATAACCTTCATACCTTATATGTACATTAAAAATTTTAACATACATTGAAATTCATTTTTTCTAACTGTAACAACCTCCAATGTTTTAATAGTTCATAATTTTGTTGCAAGGTATCGGTAATAAAAATCTTCATATTCCTACTGAAACATACAACATTTTCTAAAATATTGCATGTATGTTTACAATTTATCTAGCTCATTCCTAACTTACCTTTTGGCTTCTCAACTACCAAATATTCTCAATTCTTTCCATTTCCCTGAATTAAAAATGCATTTTAGAATAAATTCTTTTGTCCCTTTAAGTTACATCGTTTATATTTTCACTGCTCACATTTTAAATCGAGTGATTCTGAAAATATTAAGAACCCTTGCCTTCTATTGTCAAAAGACTTTCTAGGCCTTTGTGCCTAGAAATAAATTAGTTTCACTAAGTTAAAGTCAACGTGTGTGTGTGTGTGTGTGTGTGTGTGTGTGTGTGTGTGTGTGTGTGTGGCTAAGATTACAGGTGTGGTGTACCAGTGCTGGATCAGAATTATTTTCTTACTCCACAGATGGAATGTTTGAAGGGATGAAGAGGAGGAAACATGCAGAGATAATAGAGAAAACATGTTCTGAAGGTACCCAATCAGCTCTGAATTACCAGCCATGTGTCTTTGGGCAAAGTCACTGGAGTCCTAATCTTATCTTTGAAAACAGACCTCACAGAACTCTGAGGATTAAGTGAACAAGGAAAGCATCTAACAAACAGCAAAAAGTTTTAGCATTGAGGAGTAGGCAATTCGGGAATTTTAACACTAAATAAATGAGGCCAAAAGTGGTGCTGTGACTCAAGTGGTAAGTAGAGCACTGGCCTTGAGCTGAAGAGCTCAGGGACAGTACTCAGTTTTAAATATTTAGAAGTTTTAGATTGAAGAACATTTCCTAAGATATTTATTATTAATCTGCCACAGCTTCTGTGATGAATGATATAATTTCTATCTTGTCATTGAAAATGTTAGGCTTAGCTCATAGTTTTCTGTACAAACCAATAGTTAAGACTGGAGGTAGGAAGTTTGGACTTTAGTTTACAAAGTCCATACTGTACAAACCTCACTTCACTCAATATCCTCATCCTCCATAAAAGGAGGAGTCATGGAAGTCCACTGGGAATAGGAAATGAAAACACCCACAAGCTATGTGCTCATTATTGATGACTCTGGAGAAGGGTCAAGGGGCATTATACCAAAACACCTCCACTATTCAGATTAAATAAATATTGATTTAGTAAACGTTTCTTAAGTTTAAAAGTTCATCTGATGCAACTCAATCTCTTTAGTGTTAACAGTACCCCAAGAGTATGTTTAATTCAGAATAGCAGGAACTGCCTGTAGTGACAGTTCTACTAATGTGCCTGACCCCCAGATACATTAAAGTTTTGAGATAAGAAAACAAATGCTTTATCACTTACGTAGCCCAGTATACACAGTATCAAATATCCAAAACACTTTGAGCCACATTTCTGACTTTATCTTTCTCTTTTCAGTACAAGTTACCAGTCTCCACTGCCTTTACTTCACAGCTGTTAATGTTTCTAAGATCCAATACAGAAATAATTCACAGACTGGAAAAGTAAACCTGCTTGAAGAAGGGGCCTTAACTGATGGATCCTCATAAGGCATTTCTGACAATGGGGAAGGATAGTGAAGCTATCTTCAGAAAAAAAGAATATAACCTAAACAGAAAAGAACAGTCTACCAAGCAAAACTGAGTTTTCTTCCTACTCAAACAAGCTTTAAGAAAAGAAATGGAAGTACTTACTTGTGAATTAGACTCAAGAGTTCAAGTCTCAGCAACTTCTTTATATTTCTTCATCTGTTAGGATGGGAAATATATTTAAAATTCTTTCTATGTTCTGACATTAAAGAGGGCTAGAATAAAACACTAGCCTTTTGAGCTGCCATTTCACTCCACACCTTCTCTTCCTAGAATGTTAGGGACTTCATCCAGTTTTTACAAAGTGTTTATCAGCTCCAAACACCCAATGTGTTTGGAGAACTGTGTTAAGAGTATACTGAACATTTTAAGTTGATTACTTTGAGTAGTACCCCACATTCATTTCTCTTTCATTCGCTTGTGTTACTTTCCTGGACCCAGAGAATTGGGACCAAATCAGTGGGGGACCCTGTGGTGAAGACAGGAACACTTCCTCCCAAGCAGGATTGAACAAGCACTGGGGAAGGAAAAGAATCACTATCGTGACAGGCTTTACACTTATATGCTACTCTCAGATTAAGGTAAAGCCAGTATATTTTTCCCTCTAAGTTTTCACTATTACTAATACCAAAAATCAAAACTATAACATGCTTCAACACCTATCAGGATGGACACTGTCAAAAACCCTCATATAAGCCTGGTGCTGGTGGCTCAGGCCTGTAGTCCTAGCTACTCAGGAGACTGAGAACTGAGTTTCCGCTCTGAAACTAGCCTGAGCAGGAAAGTCCGTGGGACTTTTATATCTCCAATTAACCAACAAAAAGCCATAAGCAGAGCTGTGGCTCAAGTGGTAGAGCACTAGCCTTGAGCAAAAAAGCTAAGGGACAGTTCCCAGGCTCTGAGTTCAAGTTCCAGTAAACACACACACACACACACACACACACACACACACTCCAAAGAAGAAACAAGCAAACAAACATAAACCTCAAGTAACAAATATGAGGATGCAGACAAACTAGATCCCTGTGTTGTTGATAAGAATGTGAAATGGAGCACCATTGTAGAAAACAGCACTGTTAACTCAAAAGAATAGACAGAATTACCATGTGATCAGCCAGTTCATTTCTGATATATGCCTAAAAGAAGGCAGGATCTTAAAGAGATTTGCATGCTCATGTTTATAGCAGCACTATTCACAATAGTCAAAAGGTGGAGACAGCCCAGGAGTTCATCAGTGGATAAATGGGTAAATAAAGTGTGGAAAAAGTACTGGGTGATTCTTCTATCATGGAGACAGGAAGTGGGATGGTGGTTGCCAGGCCTGGGGGTAAAAGGGAAGCAGGAGTTGCTTAATGGGTGAAGCATTTCAGTTCTCCAAGATTAAAAAAAAAAAAATCTAGAAGCTGGGCACTGGTGGCTCATATCTGTAAACCTAGGCACTCAGAAGGTTGAGCTCTGAGGTTTGAGGTTCAAAACCATACAGGGCAGAAATGTCCATAAGACTCTTATCTCCCGTAAATTGCTCAGGAAAAGCCAGAAGTGGTGCCGTGGCTCAAGTGGTAGGGTGCTAGCCTTAAGCACAAAGGGGCTCAGGGACAGCGCTCAGGCCCTCAGCTTAAGCCCCAGTACTTGGTTCCCCCCAACACCCCGCAAAAAAAATCTAGAGGTCTGTGTGACAATAGTGTGAATCTACTAAACACGAGAACTGTATGCTTAAAAAAGCGTAAGAGAAAATTTTGTTACCTGTATAAAATTGTGGGAACACAAAATCAAGATACCTGGGGGAGGGGTGCTAAGAAAAGATGATAAAGTTTTTGCTACAGATATGTTGGATTCCATTTTTTTTAATGATTTTCTTTTTTTACAAGATGAAATGTACGCTATTGGGACTTCAGAAAACAAGAGCCATAGCTTTTGGTTATGTAGCTCTAGGTAGGGAGACTCGGAGTCTCCCTAGAATGAAAGTTTCAAGAGTTCCTTTCTTACTTGTATTTATATCTCACGATTCTTGGTAAGGCATGCCATGGCTACTGAATACCATATGTATTAAAATGAAGCAAACTGAGATTACAAAGTTTAATTTGCTGTTCAGCACAGAAGCCAAAGATGTCTAAGTGAGATAATATTCTCATAGGACAGTACATTATTTTTTTATAAAATTAGTAGTTTCACATCAGTAGTTTGTCAAGACAGCTTATACAAAGAATATAAAGTGTACTATGGGTTCCAGCTCTAAATTTTAACCTTTAGTGATCTAAGCTGCAAATAATATTTTTCCCCCCAGTGGGGAGGATTGATGTTTAAGATTTGAAAACCCCTAGTTTTGTACTTTACAATAATAAAATGATTATTATCTCTGAAAAAAACTTTTATCTAAAATATAAACTATGAGTAGATGTTTAAGTACAATACATTTTTAAATTTAATTTTATTGTCAAGGTTATGCACAAAGGGGTTACAGTCAGATATGTAAGGTAGTGAGTACATATTATATTTTAATAGATGCATAATATTTAGTGCTTTTAGAGTCAGTTTGCAGGCTGCACCTGTCCTATAAATAACTTGAAGAATAGCAAATGCAATAACAAGTAATAACAACATTTCCAACAGCAGCACTTCACTGGGAGTCTGTGTGGCTCATGCCTGTAAAACTAGCTATTAAGGAGGCTGGGATCCAAGGATTGAAATTCAAATCCATCCTAGGAAAGTCCAATTAACCAGCACAAAGCCTAAGTTAAGCCTCAGAACCAACTAAAGAAAAAAACAAGCAAGCAAAAAAAAAAAGGGGGGGCACAATTTCCATCAGTCTCCCACCATGCACTGAGCTCCTTCTAGTTCCATTTAAGTTACTCACAGAAGCAATGACAAAGACAAGACAAGAAAACATAACACTGGTCCTTCTCTGAGCAGCTGCAGAGATCCTTGCAAACTTAGCATGATGGTATAAATGGAGGAAGGCAAAGATTTCCTAAAGAGTCACAGAAGCACTATTTCCATACTCACTGTTTCATTTCTGAAGAGGCTGTCAATTATGTTAAGATTTAGGGAAAAGGAGTGTAGCAGAGAACATAAAGGAGAAGGAAGGTCTCTCCTGTGCCAAGAACAGACGCTGAATGCAGGGCCCTTACACATCAGCACACCAGAACATATGCCAGATGTCTGTAACCATGACCTTCAAAGGATGACCTTATCCCAATTAGAAAATACAACCTCCAGGCCAAGGATAGCAGGAGTTCAGAAGGACACCCAGAACACCAACTACAAGAGCCTAGCACTGACATTTCAGGCTCTGGTTAGCAGCAGGCTTGGGTTTAAGGAAGTTGCCCGCTTACCTTTCCATTGAGAAGACAGAGAGAAGAAAAGAGAAGAGGTAGGGAGAAAGGAGGAAAACATTGGAACCAGCTGTAAATGCTCCCTAGATCTTAAACTGCCTAATCTTAAACAGCCTTGAGGAATATTCTCTCTCACAGGTCTCTAACATTCCTGAGAGGCATAACCTAATATGGTCAGAAGAGCTACAAGGAACAGTGGGAAAGCTAGAAAAATGCCTGAAAAAGAGCTAATGGCTACTTTTCTTCTTCAGGAAATTTAGGTCTGTCTTTTCTGAATCTCTAACTACACGTCTTACTACTAGTCACTGAAATAAAGGTAGAAAAATAAACTGTAGTGACAGTCTGAGACAATAAGGAGAAAAAGGTACTTTTCTAAACTTGTGATAGTCTTAATATTTTCTTATGTTTAAGTCTGAAAATGTTGTGAGATAAGTTACCAGTTAGGAAAAGTTAGTTGAATGCAGATGTGTCTAAAACACATACCCATGAGAAATGTCAGACAGGGTTCTGTCTAATGGTAGCAAGCAAGACTGTATGCTATGTCTTTAATAATGTGCAAATTTTCAGTTCAGGAGATAATTTCAGTAGATATTTTATTAAAATACTAGAAAAAATAACCAATTTAAAACATTTTTCTACAATCACTATTTTGTTGGGGAAAGTAAGGACAAAAGTCATGCAACTTTTTTCTCCTATTTTCCAATTCTTGAAAATAGCCTGAATTCTGATTTATGCACACAAGTTAGAAGATGTTATTCACTTTTAGTTCAACTTTTGTGAGTTTCCTGGAATAATATGTAATGCCTTAAAATTAAATACTAAGAAGGAGTGATATTGTCCAAAAAGAAATGTACTATCTGACTTAAGTAACTGTAACCCCTCTGTACATCATCTTCATAATAACAATAAAAAATTAAAAAGATTGAGTAATGAAATAAAAGCTCTGTCTTATAACAGAGGATTCAAACTTTGAATCACTACATCTGTTGTGTACTCACTTAGAGGAATATCCATTCACTTCAGGAATAACCATCTTGCTATATAGCCCAGGTTGGCTCTGAACACGTGGTCCTCCTGTCTCAGTTTTCCAAGTGCTGATACTAGAGTTGTGTACCATGATGCCCAGATACTTCAGGAATACTATTCTGCCTGCCCTGAGCCCCCATAATCCCCAGCTCTCACACCATATACCAAGAGAACTAACCAGTATGAAAAGGCTGGCTGATAGCTATCAGAGAACAATGAATCATATTCAACAATACTAGTTTCAAAATTGGGTTTACAAAGCATGTGGCTCCTTGTAGCATTATTTAAAGTTTAAAAACTCTATAAAGGTTAACTTAGTGCTACTTCCAGTACTTTAGTGAGATGACCAGTGACTTTAGTTTTCAGAGTGACTGGAACAATGTATTACTTTTGGAAGCAGATCAGGGAGTTAGCATACCCAGAGTAAGCAATGTGGAAAATATAGAAATTCTAAATAATTTATAAGAATTATTTTTAAAGTTACTGACAATGCTAGGCCATGTGTCCTTCACATCTCTCTTGTACTAACAACAAAAAGTACCAGGACAATGTAAACATGCTGCTCATTACCTAAAGGATGATATGATCCTTTTCAGTGCAGCTAAAATGTACTATCAACAAAATTTTATGCAAAGTCTGCTCCTTTGTTGTTTGGGTCACTGGACTAAGTGCAAACCATCTGTTACTTTGGGTAATCAGAAAAAGTTAAAAAAATTAAAGATAACAAAATAGCACTGCAAACAGAACTTCTTCAAGAGCACCACTTATGTTTAAATCCTACTGACTTTAAGTGGCTTAGTATTCATGCTTTTATTGTTCAGATTAAGACTATATTTCTCCTTTTTTATTTTTTCAAAGGTATGCACTTGAAAAAAATTCATTCACATCCTAAAAACATCATTCTATTAAAATATCTTATCCAAACAAGTTAAACTCCCAGGTATTTTAAAAAATCTAAAAGTGATCCAGTTAAAGGCATATTCTGAGCTGTATTTCGTAAGTGGGGACTTAAAAAACTCCACATCAGTAGTACACAGTTTGCTTTGATTAAAGTGGAATATCTTGATATAAATCAGTGGGTTTTTTTCCAAGTCAACATGCTGGGATTCCGTCTTCACTCAAACCTTCATGGTTTTAATTTCAGATCAAATAAATCTCTCAAAAATCTCAAACATTTTAAATTTATTTCTAAAAAGAGCTCTAAGTGCAACTCTCAAGCTTATTTTTCAAATTTATGCAGTGCTACATGTGGCAAATGGAGAGTGCCAGGTTCTTGTAACTGTTCACAGGTAGTGAGACTAGGAATGAACCCTTCAGAGCTTCAGAAATTTCTCACAGGAAAGTTTAGAGAGTCTGGAATATAAAATCAACTATCACAACAGTGTCTCATCTTTACTGTTATAGTGATAAAAACCAAATAAATTCCCAAGATACTAAGCTTTATCCAGGAACCAATCATTGGCTAAAGAAGTGATTTTGTATGAAAGGTAAAATTTTCCTTTTCAGGAGAGCTCAAAATCAGAAGCAGCCTAGGATATTGTTTACATAGCACTAGTACTACAAACTTCATCACCACCCACTACTGTTCCTTAATGGCATATAAATGTGCTTTGTGCTATTTTCTTGATGAATAGTGCACACACAAGACCCACTCCACCTACACCAAGATCATGCCACAGACAAATGCATTGAAGAGGGCTTTCATTTCAGCTTGGTTTTTTTTGAAACAAAATATCACAAATCCTAAATAGCACCAAATAAAGTTTGTAAAGGATAAAGAATTTAAACAGAGAAATAACTCTAAGATTCCTCTCCACCTCATTGTTATTCCTTTGGGAAACATAACAAGTAAAAAGTACTTATGTACATTTTACAACTTGACCATGCCATACTTTAATGAGCCCACCTAGCTCTGTAGTAGGACCTTTTTACTTTTATTCCACTTAAAGGTTTGTTTGTTTTTAATTAGTTAATTTCACTTTAAGGTTTTGTGAGTTTGGGGGTTTTTGTTTTGTTTTGGGTGCTGGCACTAGAACTTGAAATCAGGGCCTCAGTTGAGGCTCGTCTCCACTTCTGGCTTTTGGGAGGTTAACAGGAAATAAGATGCTCACAAACTTTCTTGCCCAGGCTGGCTTTGAGCATGATCCTCAGATCTCAGCATCCCAAGTAACTAGGATTTCAGGTGTGAGCCAATAGTGTTTGGCTTCTTCTTTCTTTGTTTGTCATAGGGCTTCAACTCAGGGCCTCAACCCTGTCCCTGAGCTCTTTTCCTTAAGGCTAACGTACTACCATTTAGAGCCACAGCTCCACTCCAGCTTTCTGGTAGTTAAATGAAAATAAGAGTCTCACAGACTTTCCTGCCCATTCCTTACATTTCAGCCTCCTGAGTAGCTAGGATTAAAGATGTGAGCCACCAGCACCTGGTCACTATAAACTTTTTAGACTCCAGTGATTTCCACAATCTATATCTCACTTTGAACCAGCAAGACTGAATTTCTCTGTCACTCTAAAGATGCTCCAACCGAAGAGGATGTGGCTATTTTTATCCATTCTTATATTTCTTTCCCTTTATGGATATATTTACAAATAAAATGATCCCAGCTAAAACTTAGAATCAAGTCTACTTCCTGAAATCTGTGAATCATAGAATGTGAAAGATAGTGATGCTGAAGATTGAAGTCAAGTGCTTCATTGCTACCAGGGTAATTCATCGGACCTCAGTCTCTGATAAGCAGGATTACAGGCCTGTCACCAGTGTTTGGCCTAGAGTATTCATTCTTATGTTACTACATACATTCTTATGTTAGGAAAACTCTTCCTGATAGTTTGCATTAACTTGGATATGAACTCTTGAGAAATGCTGTTCCTAAAAAATTCAGGCATGGTATATAAATTTCTGTCTGCTTTAATGATTACCCTGAAGAGCACATGTGAGACTAAAAACCTTATCTTTCGGGCTTGGAATGTGGCTCAACAGTAGAGTGCTTGCCTAGCATGCATGAAGCCCTGAGTTCGATTCCTCAGCACCACATAAATAGAAAAATCTGTTAGTGGTGCTGTGGCTCAAGAGGTAGGGTGCTAGCCTTGAGCAAAAAGAAGCCAAGGACAGTGCTCAGGCCCTGAATCCAAGCCCCAGGACTAGCAAGAAGAAAAAAAACCCAAAACTTATCTTTCAATTAGTTGCCATGTCAGAGTACCTCACACTGCTTGCTATACCCACCAGAACCAGCATTTAACTCTCCTTTGGAGACCATATGCAGTATTAAATCACCAAGAGGAGAGGGTGAATACCCAAGAAGGCCCCATCTGGCTTCAAAGGATTCTTTCTTCTGAGAGAGACAGTTTCCCAAGGAAATGGCTCTTATCCTGGGTTCTAAATAAAAAGGTCTCTTACCCTGGTTTCTAAAACATTAGATGGAATTCAGGGACTTTGAACTTCCAGAAATCTCTCACACAAAATTCTCTCTCTCTCTCTCTCCTCTCTCCTCTCTGTGTATGTATGTGTGTGTGTGTGTGTGTGTGTGTGTGTGTGTCTTCAAACACATATACGCACATTCTTGCAGATTCTTATTTATGGGGAAATGAATGAAATGGGTGGGATGGGAGGCTGGCTGCATGCATTTATCAAAAATAGCTGTAACTTTCTCCACACATCAAGAAAGCCATAGAATAGCCATTATCATCTTAAGTTCATCTTTCCTCTACTGACTAGAAATGTAACTAGAGTGGGAGTTTGTCCATCAAGGAGGACACAAAGCTGATATAGATAATACCCTAAACTTTTAGAAACTGGCTTTTCCCAGAAGAATTCATATCCAAGTGGATACAAACTATCAGGGAGAGTTTTCATGTGATTTTTTTTTTTAAAATCAGGACAAGTAACTGAGGAGAGTTACAAACATCCTGCCAACCATTAGTCCCGTGCATATATGCTAAATACCTTTTACTGGCAGAGACCAAGAACATCATGGAAGTGATTATAAAGCAAGTTTTAGGAAGAGAAGAAAAAAAAATCACTAAAAATAATCATCTTCTGAAGGAAAGGGAAAAAATGGTTCAATGAAAATGTTCTTAAAGGAGAAAGATGAAGAGGACATTTTTTGAAAATTTTGTTAATTTCACTTAAAAATTTTGTAAATTCACTTAAATTTTATGTCCTATTTTAAAATACAATAAAATGAATATCCACTAATCCAAGAACTAGAATAATATTTGTTGGCTACCTATGAGCTGATAATGGCATGTGTTATTAAGAATTATGGTTATTCTAAGCACCTGAACTTCATTTAAAAAACCTTCTCAGGTGATTTTTTTTTCAGCTAGAAGAAACATTCCATTAGTTTGCATAGCTTAAGACCAAAAATATGAGTTGACTTCTTGTGCATTCTCCTGCAGCCTTATAGTTTAGGAATGATATTGGAATTTTTTTTAGTTACATTTTGGAAAACCAGAACCATAGAAGGCGAGGCCAGGCACTCTGCTCCACAACTCCATGAAACCCTTCTTTGTAGAAGAGATGGCTATGCTGCAGATGCCAGCAGCATAAACCTGTAATCCTAACTACTCAGGAGGCTGACATCTCGTGAACCAACCCAGCTCGGGCAGAAAAATTTGCTAGATTCCAAGATAACAAACAGAAAGTAGGGCTGGAGGCTCAAGTGGTAGAATGTCAGCGAAGCAAAGCAAGCACGCCTTGAGTTCAAACCCCAGTACCACAAAAAGACAGGAAGTGAAGTCTACAGCAAATACATTTCTTTTAAAACATTTTCTAATAGACTAATAGTGGGTGACTAAATTGAATGTGTTTTGTTCTAACAAAAGACATTTTTCTTAACATTAGATAGACAAAAATGTCTTCGATTATCAACTCTTTGCATCTCAGCTTGAAAGCTAAGACTGCAACCAACAATAACACTGAGCTCCAGGAGTTTTCCAAGGGTCTCTCGCTGAAGAAGCAGTGCTGGGAGGAATCTACCTATCCTTGACAAGTCCTTTTCTAGGTTTTCTAGGTTTCTAGGTTTCTCATTTATATGAAAGCACTAAGCTTACGTAATGTAACAACTCAAACTGTTAAGAGTAAGAAGTTAAGATAATTTCATACCGAGTCTGTCATTTCAGAACTAGGGAGGCTGAAGCAGGAGGACTGCAAGTTCAAGGCCACTGTGGATTACGTAGTGAGACTATCATGAGAGAAAAAAGATAATTAAATTACAATTTTGGAATGATTTCCATCTCCTAGTGTTATTTTAACGTTTTAACCTTTTGTATTTTAACCTAGTGTATTTTAACCTTTTGTAGTACACACAGAGACACATAAAATAATAGTAATAATTGACACAGGAATTTTGACAACACCTAAAACTGGACATTGTGTTTTTGTCAGGAAAATAATGCACAGTTTAAAAAAATGTTTAGATCATGCCTATTTTCTTCAGCTCATCATATGGATTTTCACACTCCTTGAGTTCTAAGTGCACTTATCTCTTTTACTGGGCACCAATATCCACAGGACAAGGATGAAGGTACTTATTCTTTGATTCTCCACAGATTCAAGAGCAGAGGCTTAGGAACATACAGCATGTGTTTGTCCACAATAGTAAATTTTATGACAGAAAAATCCCACAAACAATGCTTCATAGGATAGTCTCAGACTCAAAGTTACAAAATCCTATTTCTTAGTCTAAGGGAATCCCAATGTATCAAAACTACACCCAGTATTCTATATACAATTAGCAAATGCAAATTTTGCAAAGCAGTTATCATAAATTTCACACATTTGTTTCATAAAAATCATACTCAGTTATTTTTACCAGATGCATGGCTTCTTCTTCAAAGAGGCCAATGGGACTAGTGTGGTCAGAGAAATACACCCAAGGATTCACATGCAGAACATCATTTGTGATACGTAAAAGAATTCCTACTCTAGTCACTCACATATATTTCAAGTTTCAGATGTTTAGTATGATTTTTTAAAAATAGAAATTACACTTGATTCAGAAACTCTCTTCCAAGTTCATCTTACAGAAGCAAATAAACTAATGCTAAAATTGGGAAGACATGCTATTTTTTCTTGTTGGTTCAATAATAAAATAACTGTCAATTCCACAAGTAACTGTTATTAATATCATAATTCTCTACCAAGATAATAGCAATATAGCACAATTAAGGCAAGAAAGACCCTAGGCAAACAATCTTTATCTTCTAATTATAGTCACGGTATCAACTGATAACATTTCATTTTTCCTGCCTATACCAAAAATGAATAAAAATAAAGAAAGTGAAGTTTAAGGTTTACTTTACTGACTTAAAATTTCTGGTTTAACAAGAGGAAAAATAATCTTTATGTGTATCATATGATAATATTTCAGATTTATACACATTTTTATTAGCACCAATTAGTTGAAAAAGGGAGACAATCTTATCTTAAGCAGATTCATCCCCCCATCACTCGCACGCTACCCCCCACCACAAACTTGTGTTTCTAAGTGAACAGATCCAATTATCCTAAATATGATACCTAAAAAGTGGGCAAAAGTATTACATCAAGTGTCTGGATTATAGTGTTGGTCAGCATCCCTTTATATACTGTGATATAACTACTGGAAGGGAGTTTTGATGGCACAAACAGCATTTTCTTAGACCTAAGTGTGCAAAGATGTAAGGAGCTTGAGGAAATCAGAATGGGTTAATGAGAGACTACTCTCTGTATCTGTGAGGAAAAACTAGTAAGAATCAAGAGACATAAAAATTCTTTGTTATGTAGTATTCCACAAATATTCCAAAAATGAGAAACACATAGGAGGTTTTTTTCCCCCACTCCATGGAATGTTCTTGTATCCTTTGCCTTGTTGCTGATGCCCTGATTTAGGGTCAGTTCTGCAGAGAAGAGCTAGCATGTAGAGGGACTATCTATTCTATTAGGAAGGACATGCAGGCAGTTTTTTCTTAATTTTAGTCCTTTTAGCTCTTTCATTTTATTGCATTTTTCAGGGGAACAGTATAAAGCATAAAACTCCAGTTTGATGATCCAATCTCAAGTGAATAAAGTCCTTCAAGAAAATTCAAGATCTTCAACAATGCATTACATCCGTACACACATTCAGCATGAAGAACCATGGATCTCTCTGGGGACAGAAATCCAAACTAACAGTTTAAATAGAAACAGAAGAGACATGACCTACCTATTCAAAACCAGCTTTTTAAAACAAAACAGTAGCTCCTATCTTTTCTTAAGTCAATACTAAATCATACTTATCAATGAACAGGTTACCATAATGGCAGCAAGGATACTTCTCTGAAATTCATAAAACTTAAGAACCCACAAACACATGAGAAACAATAGTGTACTGCTTGCTTCCACAGATTAATAAGTAAGTTATGTTTACTATGCTGAAAAAGAAAAATTAACGGAAGAATCACTCTGTGATTGTTCTGACTGGCTAGAAATAAGTCTCCATTTGGTTTGGCTTTTGTCTGTCATCTACATTTCCATTGCGACTGCCACCACTTGGGCTGGGCAGAGTATCAGAAACCTGTAATACCAGCTATAAGAGAGACAGAAATAAAAAGGGCTTCAGTGCAAAGCTGGGCCCCAGGCAAAAGTAAAAAAGGACCGGAGTCATGCATGGCTCAAATGGGTGGTATTTTCCTAGTAAGTGCAAACCTGTCCAAGCAGGTGTGGTTGTGACAATGAATCTGCAGTGTTGTCTTGGTACATGAGAATGTATTTACCACTGAAAGTCATTTGAGAGAGGTTGTTATTTTTTTATACAGTTACAACAAAAGCAATTTGTAAAATACATCCATAAAGAGTTTCCTAAAGGTAACTATGATTACAGAATCCCTCCAAGACTAGTGTCACATTACTTTTTGGGTGACCCAGTAGTTGGTATACAATAAGAACTCAGCAAGTTCCCAATAAAGGAACAGACATTTGAAGACACCTTTTACCTGATTCTTCAAATCAGTGGCATGTACTCAACAGTGAAGATATACTGAGTGTGTGTTAGACAATACTGTGTTAGGACTTGAACAGGTCACAGTGAAAGAATAATTTTATAATTAGGTTCATCATCGCTAAAGGTTCTATCCATATGTTTTTGAATATCTACGTAAAGACTTAGAATAAGTTAAATGCTTATAATAAATTAAATGCTTATATTTTCTTAAGTTATTTAGATAAGTGGTATCACAAAAGTGAAATCTTATAATTTACTTGAGTTCTTCAGTATTCCAAGGTATGACAAAACAATCAAATATACTCATACACACAAAGCTAAAGGCAAAAATCTAGAAATATATTCGACCGAAGTTTTGCTATTGTTCTAAATGTTTAGCATCTAGTAGGCAGTCTAAAAGAAGCCAATTCTTCAATGAATTCATACTATGTCTGGGGAAATAAAAAAGCAAGCAGCAACATGGGGCACCAAAACAAAACCAGCATATGGCACAGAAAACACACACCCACACTCACCCTCTCCCCATATACAGAGAGAAATGTGCAAACAAATAGAAGGGAAGATGTTAACTAGGCCAAATAGAGAAGCCACAAAACAACAACAGCAACAAAGAGGAAACATAAAAACTATACAGAGCTGAAAAGGAAAAAACACCACTGATGAGGATCCTGGCTGGAATGGAACAGCAATGAGAAACAAGAATAACTGAAACTGGGTGGCAAGAAAGAGAACACAGGGCATCTCCACTCTGCAAAGACAAGGGAATATGTCTGTAAGTGATATTTACAAATCCAGGCACAGGTGGAAACAAAGTTAGTAGCAAGAAAAGAAACTCATCAAATTATGATGCGTACAATACAACGGGATAATAGAAACATAGACTCCTGAATTTTTCTGATATATGTGCACAAGGGGCAAAAAGCACATGGAAATACATGATGAAAAATAATACATAATATTATGATTTCTTAAATGATCACAGCTATTAAATCTCCCCTCCTACCTATTATCTATCTTCCTCCCTAGGTTCTTAACTACGTTCAGTGGCAAAGACTAGAGACTCTGGAATCAAAAGATGTATGCTCACTAGCTAAAAGAGGCCAAGGACTCTGCAAACTGAATCTCAGCAGATACTACAAAGCATTAATCTGGTCTCCAAGGCCGTGGAAAACTTTAAAAGATTCAATAAACACCTTAAAGTAAATGACACTTCCAAACTGAAACACAAGATGGAAACAGGAGCAAGGAAGGAAACTTCTAAGCTTATACTACATATAACATATTACCACAGATTTCTCCCTGGTCAGATAGCCAGCAACTTTTTGGTAAAGGGAGAGAAAATATTTTTGTATATTCTTTTGCCCGAAAGATATCTTGAGGCTTTGTGCAGAAGGAAAAAAAGGATTTAATATAAAAATAGCTATAAAATTAAAAAGTAACAGAATATTCATGTTCCATACAACTCCTAGACAAAGACAACTTTCTTTAGAAAATCATTATTAGTAATGTCGGGAGGAGGGGGGGGGGGTCATTTTAAGAAGGTAAGAACAAAAGTGTTAAGACCAGAGGCCACATAACCTAAACCTTATAGCCCAGGCCCTGGACATTCCAGTAAGTTCTGAAGATATCTCCTCATTAGAAGAATAACTGTTTCTGCTCAGACCTCTAGATAAGTCTCATTAGCAGTCCCAAATGAGTCAGTCAAGTCCTTTACACGCAGTCTTGCACCCACAGGTTAAAATCTGGATACGAAGCACTTGTTCACTCTTGACATGGACGTCGTTTCCACGTGAAAAGCCATATGTAACTTCGTGGCTTTCGCAGAGCCGCACAAAACACAATCTCTGCGGTCGTTAGGCCCTGGGGTGCATCTAGGGGCGAAGAGGGGCCGGAAGGCCTTCCTGCTGCCACCCGATGCTCTGGGTGGGTGCATGCCGACCCAGTGCGATTGAAGATAACGCGCCTCAGAGCCGTCTCCCCGCACGCACCGGGGACGGAACAGAAACCCGCGCACTGCCGCGGGGCTGCGTTCCCGGTCCCGCCAGGACCCCAGCAGGAGGGCGATCCGGGTCCCGAACCCCAGGGGCGGAGGGCGGCTGGCGGACCCGGGAGCGCACCTGGCGCGGAGTCGGGGCTCGGCCCCCGCGGAGCACCAGCACCCCTCCGGGAAGGGCCGCCCGCACCCGGGCCGGCCGGGACCGGCCGCGCGCCCCGGACGGCGGCGCGAGGGACGAGGGGCTGCAGCCGCCGGCCCCGGCCCGCCGCCCCCCGACTCCCGGCTTCCGGACGCCGCCCCGGCCCGCCCGCGGCCCCAGGCGGCCCCCCACGCCCAGGCCGCCCCGCGCCGGCTGCCCCGCCGCGCGGCCGCAGACTTGGCAACTTACTGGGGCTGCGCTCGGGCCGCGACGGGGGCCGGTGAAGGGCGGACGGGCGCGGCGGGCTGACGAGCGTCCCGAGTGGAGAGGGCCGGGAAAGCGGCCGCCGCCTCGCTGTGGCGCGCGGAGAGGAGCGCCGGGCCGCGAGCGCCGATCTCAGCGCACGCGGCTCCCGGGCGCCCCTCGGGGTAGCCGGGCGGGGGCGGGGCGGGGCGGGGCCTGTCGGGGGCGGGGCCGCCCCTCGCCCCGCCCCCGCCCCTCGCCCCGCCCCCGCCTCCTTCCTCCCCCACCCCCCGTAGGTGGGCCCAATTCTGGGAGGCCTGGCCTGCGGCTCTCCGGGTTGTGAGGTAACCCCGGGCACACTCGAGGTGTGTCCCGCTGGACTGGGGGGGGGGGGGGGGTCGGGAATTCTCTTTCCTTGGAGGAATCAATTTCAGATCTCCTTCCCAAGTTCATTCTAAGCAGATTTCTGCCATGGGGAAGGTGTGTGTGTGTGTGTGTGTGTGTGTGTGTGTAAAACGTGTGCATTGGGTCCCAACTTTTCATTATATGGAAAATTGGGAACTAGTAATAATAAAATATGATAAATAGAAGCCCAGATGTGTGCGTTTTGTCAAAGAATACTACTTCCACCACACAAAATAACCTAACAGTTTATATTAACAATACCCAGCTATTTTGAAAACTCCAAGGATGTGACTAGGTAGTCAGGATTACTTGGCAGTGGTTTTATAAGAAAATGGTGTCTGCTGTTTCCCAGGAAACAAGAGAAGAAGTTATACAACCAAGGGTTCTCATACTATTCTGTTGTTTACTTTGGGAGTCCCTGATAACAGTTTCACAATCACAGTGTGAAACTTTATTTTAATTTTAAATGAAGCAAAGTACAGGCACCAAACTGAGCAATGAGTGTATTATTATTTTTGTTTGGCAGAAAAGTCTACTTTGCTTAGTGTCTGGGTAAATGGCTCCAGATACTCATCTACTAGTAATAACTGTAATAGCAAAGTAATAGCAAAGTGCCAGATTGATGCGGTGTAGTGCATTTTTAATGTGATGTTCTAAACTGTTCTTTCTTCTTCTTCTTCCCACTTCTGGGGCTGTAGTCAAGGACTAGACACTATCCCTGAGCTTTTTTGCTCAAGGGTAGTTAGTGCTCTACCACATGAGCCACACAACTCTAGTTCTAGCTTTTTGCTGGTTAATTGGAGATAAGTTTCACTGGCTTTTCTGCCTAGGCTGGCTTTGACCTTGTTCCTCAGATCTCAGACTGGGATTACATGTGTGAGCCATTGCTGCTCAACCTATTCAACATTTAGAAACTGCTATTTTTTGCCAGAATACTAATCTCTGAGTCTAATTTGCCCATCTAATTTTCTAATTTCTTGAGGCAAGCATTCACTGTGCCCATGTGTGACTAATAAAATCAGTTTCATCTCTAAGCAAAAATAAGCATGTCCTTTTAACAAGTTTGTAGCAATATTCCTGAGTATTTTCACACAGTGGTCTTTGGCTTTGATATATTCCATTTTTTGTTTGAAATTATTGATTAACCCTTTCATTACATGTTTGCTTATTTCTCAACTTTAAAAATGTGTGTGGATGCAGTGAGAATAGGATGCCCAAAGATCTAGGGTGAGTTTCCAAGAAGGCTATAAAGAGGATAGGATTTTTAGTAATAAAATGTTTGGAATCCATTAAGCCTTTCATTCTCATCTTGAAGTGCCAGACTTTGAAGTCAGGCCCCACTTTACCGCGTGAGCCCCACCTTACCACGTGAACCCCACTTTACCACGTGAACCTGAGATAAGCAGGCCCTGTGAGCAGACCCAGGACAAGCCCATTAGGGCCCAGTCGGTCTAGAACTCTAACTGCTGGGAATGCTTAACTCTGACCACCCCTAGAATGCCTGGAACCCTGAGCCAATCAGATTTGTACCTGTGTCCTAATCTTGCTTGCTTGAACACCTGATTGTTGTAACTTTGTTTTTTGCCTTTATAAGCCCTGTTTAATCATAGCTCGGGGCTTCCTCCTAACCTCCGCTGTGTCTGTGGGTAGGACATGGCCCGAGTTGCAACTCGCTTAAATAAAGCCTTGCCTTGGAGCTGGGGATATAGCCTAGTGGCAAGAGTGCCTGCCTCGGATACACGAGGCCCTAGGTTCGATTCCCCAGCACCACATATACAGAAAACGGCCAGAAGCGGCGCTGTGGCTCAAGTGGCAGAGTGCTAGCCTTGAGTGGGAAGAAGCCAGGGACAGTGCTCAGGCCCTGAGTCCTAAGCCCCAGGACTGGCCAAAAAAAAAAAAAAGCCTTGCCTTGCTTTTGCATTTCGGAATGTCTGAGTCTCGGTGGTCTTCTTGGTGGTGGTTTCACGACTTGGCATAACATTTGGGGGCTCGTCTGGGATTGCCCCAGAAACCCCCGAGACCCCAGACTCTGAAGGTAAGAAAACAGCCTCATTTGTCTTGTAATGTGTCTGTTTGTCTGTTTTGCTTTTGGTTATTTTTTGAAGGGTTTGTCGAAGCAGACGCGCTTACTTGGCAATCCTGGGGAGACTGGGGGATGCCCCAGACTCCCCACCTTTGAAGGGGGACCTCTGGAGCCCCGCTTTCAACTTGAGTTCACTCTTTCTGCACCCTTGCAGGATGATGTGTGGGCCAACTTGAGAAATCTCCAGTTTTTCTTGTTCTTGTTCTTGCCTGTGTTTTTTTTCCTTTTGTATTAATTGTTTTGGTTTCTTTTTTTTTTTTTTTTTTTTGTAGCCTTTTGGACTAAACATCTGATCAAAGCTATGGGTAATGTTCTATCTTGGGGACCTCCATCTAGCCCCCTAGATTTGACTCTAGCTCACTGGAGGGAGATCAAGGAGATAGCTCAAAACCGAGGTGTGGCCATTAAGGAGGAAAAATGGATTACCCTGTGCAAGTCAGAATGGCCCACCCTTGAGAGAGCTAATTGGCCACCTGAGGGGAGCTTTGACATAATTAAGATCAGTACTTTACAAAGCTTAATCGAAGCCCCTAGTTCAGGCTATATAGACCAGATTCCTTATATAGACACCTGGAGGGAACTAGTTGACAGGGACACTCCAGCTTGGGTTCGGCCTTTCTTACCAACTCCCTCCTCCACTCCTTCCCCTACCCCAATGTTCACTCAAAAGACACGGGGTGACAAGAGAGAAACTAAGAAGGGAGAGAAGAAATTATATCCACCTGTTCTTCAGGGAGGAAGCACGGAGGAGGAAATGCTTCCCCCTCCATACTCCCCACCCCAGTTAACTCTCCAAGAGGAGGACTCTGAGGAAGATGTTTCAGCTGTGCCCTCTGACCCGGAGGGCCCCGCTCAATCAACTGACCGGCGCCAAAGAATTACATCTCTTCATAATTCTGTTGCCTTTCCCCTACGCCCTATAAGTCCTGTGGATGCAGATGGTCGACAACAATTCCAATACTGGCCATTTGCTACTAGTGATCTTTACAATTGGCGTGCCCAAAATGCCCCCTTTTCTGAGAAACCTCGGGACTTAATTCGCTTGTTTGAAACTATACTTTTCACTCACCAGCCCACTTGGGATGATTGTAGACAGCTTTTACAGGTCCTTTTCACCACTGAGGAGAGAGGTCTATCCAAGAAGCGGCCCGGAGACTTATCCCCAGCCCCAACGGAACGCCCATCATGAATCCTGCCTTGATTGACACATTTTTCCTGAGACCCGACCAGCATGGGACTACAATATGGCTGAAGGTAGGGAGCAACTCCTTGTCTATCGCCAGGCTCTGCTGGCAGGTCTCAAGGTGGCGACTCGCCGACCTACTAATATGGCCAAAGTTTATGATATTAAGCAGGGAAAACTTGAAAGTCTGGCAGCATACTTTGAGCGGCTTGTAGAAGCTTTCAGTCAATATACCCTGTATGATCTTGAGACCCAGGAATCTGCTCAGATAACTATGTTTGCCCACGTAAATCAAGCTGCACTGGACATAAAGCAAAAGTTGCAGGCTCTAGACAGGCTCAGTGAAAAATCTATTAGGGATCTAGTAGCAGTGGCGGAAAAGGTTTATAATAAGAGAGAAATAGTAGAACAAAGACCGGAAAGGAAGGACAAAGAACGTGGAATCGAGCAAGAAAAGAGGAACAGAGTTGAGGAAAGGAGTTTGGCTAGAATTTTGGAGCAACAATGCAAGGACCTCAGGGAAATCCTGACCTCTATGCAGGCAGGAAACTTTAGACAGTCCTCTTCTCCAAGTAAGGAGCAGGAACCCAAACCCCAATCAAGAGTGGGGAAGAATCAGTGTGCCTATTTCAAGGAAGAGGGGCATTGGGTCAAAAACTGCCCAGAGCTAGCCAAGAAAAAGGAGGAAAAACATAAAGTAGGATCAAGAGTGTTGTCAACCTTAGAGATGGCTGAGGACAGTGACTGAGGGAGTCGGGGCTCAGATCCCCTCCCTGAGCCCAGGATAACATTGAAAATGGAGGGGAATTCAGTCATGTTCATGGTAGATACAGGAGCAGAAAATTCAGTATTACTAGCCCTGATAGGGCCGATGTCCACTAAAACAACATGGGTCCAAAGTGCGACGGCACTAAATCCTATAAATGGACTACTCAAAGAACAGTGGACTTGGGAGTGGGCCAGGTAACCCACTCATTGCTAGTCATCCCTGACTGCCCCTATCCATTGCTTGGACGTGATCTCTTAACAAAAATGAAAGCTCAGATACAGTTCACAGGCTGTGGGGCTTCTGTGACTAACTCAAGAGAAAAGCCTGTTAGTATACTAATAACTAGCAAGTTAGAAGAGGAGTATAGGCTATACCAGCATCTCAAGCCTGAGTCTCCGGAAAATGAGTGGCTATGGGTGTTTCCCCAAGCATGGGCAGAAACTGGGGGAATGGGACTGGCAAAACATCGTCCTCCCATCTTCGTGGAACTCAAAACTGGGGCCAACCCAGTAAGAGTTTGCCAGTCCCCTATGTCACTAGAAGCAAAGAAGGGGATCACTCCTCACATCAGAAAATTGTTAGATGTAGGAGTTCTGAAGCCCACCCAGTCAGCCTGGAATACTCCACTGTTGCCTATAAAAAAGCCTAATTCTAATTATTACAGACAGTGCAAGATTTGAGAGAAATTAACAAGAGAGTAATGGATATTCATCCAACAGTCCCAAACCCATATACCCTGCTGAGCTCCCTGTCACCGAGCCATGTGTGGTATACTGTGTTGGATCTAAATGATGCTTTCTTTAGCCTGCCCTTAGCCCCACAGAGCCAAAGCTACTTTGCATTTACTTGGCACGATCCTGAAATCGGGATAAGTGGTCAATTGACCTGGACCAGGCTACCTCAAGGATTCAAGAATTCGCCTACCATCTTTGATGAGACGTTACATGAAGACCTGAGTGAGTACCGCTCCCAAAATACTGGAATAAGTCTATTGCAATATGTAGATGATTTGTTAATAGTCGCTCCAGACAAAAATAGCTGTCTAAAGGGAACAGCTAGGCTCTTAAAGACTCTTGGCAATTTGGGCTATAGGGCCTCCACTAAAAAGGAACAAATTTGAAAACCTGAAGTCACCTATCTGAGCTTCATATTAAAAGAGGGCAAGCATTGGCTGTCAGATGCATGTAAAGAGACTGTGCTAAAAATCCCTGTGCCTAAGTCAGCCAGACAAGTCAGAGAGTTCCTGAGAACAGCGGGCTTTTGCTGGCTGTGGATACCTGGGTTCGCTGAGATGGCCAAGCCTCTATATGAAGCCACCAAAAACCTCCCAGAATTTCATTGGACTGAGCAGATGCAAAAAGCCTTTGAGGCAATCAAGAAAAGCCTTCTAGAAGCCCCAGCCTTAGGCCTACCTGACGGGAATAAACCATTCACATTGTTCCTGGCTGAAAAGAAAGGAATCGCAAAAGGGGTGCTCACCCAGCCATTTGGGCCCTGGAGATGGCCGGTCGCCTACTTGTCAAAGAAATTGGATCCTGTTGCCGCTGTGTGGCCTCCGTGCTTAAGAATAATAGCTGCAGTAGCCCTCTTGGTAAAAGATGCAGATAAGTTGACTCTGGGACAGAACCTGGCTGTGGCCACTATGCACTGTCAGGGTCATCAAAAGGGAGTTGATTCAGTGACTAGAGGGAATAATCTGGCTGACCAGGCAGCTAAGGAAGCAGCCCTTCAGCCCAGAGAAGTATTGACTCTAGTAGACCCAGGACCACGAGCTTTGCCTCCTGTACCCCAGTATTCTCAAGAAGACTTGGAGTGGATAAAGAAAATTCCCATGGCCCACAAAACCCTGGACAGAGAAGGAAACAATGACTGGTGGAAAACTGGTGAAGGGAAACTTATCTTGCCACAAGGGCTGGGTAAGGGGATCCTTAAAAGAATCAACCGAGCTTCTCACATGGAAACCCGAAGAATGCAGAACTTGCTCTGATACTCCAAAATGAAAATTAGACAAGGAGACCAACTTATTGAAGATATTGTTAAAAATTGCAAGGCCTGTCAGCTTACCAATGCCCCCAATCAACAAAGCATGACTAAAGGAGCTCGCCTCCGTGGGGATAGGCCAGGCGTGTATTGGGAAGTAGATTTCACAGAAATTAAACCTGGAAAATTTGGATACAAATATTTGCTAGTCTTTGTAGACACCTTTTCAGGATGGGTGGAAGCCCATCCAACAAAGCATGAGACTGCGAATGTAGTGGCTAAGAAGATCCTGGAAGAAATCCTACCCAGGTATGGCTTCCCATCCACCACTGGGTCGAACAACAGACCGGCCTTCATCTCAAAAGTAAGTCAGGGAATAGCCGCTGCACTGAGGACGGATTGGAAATTGCATTGTGCTATAGACCCCAGAGTTCAGGACAGGTAGAGAGAATGAATCGGACTCTAAAAGAGACCTTAACTAAATTGGCCTTAGAGACTGGCGCAGACTGGGTGTCACTCCTTCCTTTTGCTCTGCTTAGAGTAAGAAATTCTCCCTATCAGTTTGGCTTTACTCCTTTTGAAATAATGTACGGGTACCCCCCGCCCATTATCCCTAGCCTTCAAATTGAATTGCTTGCTGATTTGGATGATACTGAATTTTTGTGTAAACTTGATTATTTGCAGCTTGTGCACAAGAAAATGTGGCCCCACCTTAAGGCATTATATGATTCCACTTCTGTCCCTACCCCCCATTTATTCAGACCAGGGGATTGGGTGTTCGTCCGAAGGCATAACCCCAAATCCTTAGAACCACGGGGGAAGGGACCCTATGTGGTGCTACTGACTACTCCCACTGCCCTTAAGGTAGATGGCATCACCACGGGTCCATTGCTCCCACGCTAGGCCAGCTGACCCTTTTGCCCTGGACGACGACTACCGTGGTGGAACATGGGAGGTCTCCAGGCACCCGACTCAGCCGCTTCGCCTTCACCTCAAGAAAAGAAAGTTAGACTGAATATTGTTATAATTTTCTTTTTGCCTTCTTTCCTTGCTACCCAGGCTAATGTTGATGTTATTTTGGCAGCTCACTCCAAAGGGAGGTGACCCCCTTATTTTAGGTAGTTTTGGGCTTGCTCAGGAATACGGGTATAGCCACCCGACCCTTAGAGCACAGCTGAGAAGTTTATGTATTATTTTGTTGCTTACATTTGGATACTAAACACTATACAGCTAATGGTAAGTCTGTATAGCTAAAAGTTAATTTTCAGTTTGCAGTAATCCTGCAGTCCCTTGGTAAGGCTATAGGTTCCTGGCTAGGTAAGGTCAATGCCCCTGAGTCAGCCTGAAGAAGTTACAGAAGATGATCTTCTCCATCAACCCCCCTTTAAAACCGAGGGACCAGAGTTATTTTCGGATACTACTTTGGGCCCTACTGGCCCATGCCTTACCTCTATATCATCCCCTAGACATGCAAGCCATTGAAATGGACAGAATGGAGCCATGATTGGCTCCCAAGGTACCAAAAAGAAAAAGGGGGAAATGAAGTGCCAGACTTTGAAGTCAGGCCCCACTTTACCACGTGAACCCCACTTTACCACGTGAACCTGAGATAAGCAGGCCCTGTGAGCAGACCCAGGACAAGCCCATTAGGGCCCAGTCGGTCTAGAACTCTAACTGCTGGGAATGCTTAACTCTGACCACCCCTAGAATGCCTGGAACCCTGAGCCAATCAGATTTGTACCTGTGTCCTAATCTTGCTTGCTTGAACACCTGATTGTTGTAACTTTGTTTTTTGCCTTTATAAGCCCTGTGTAATCATAGCTCGGGGCTTCCTCCTAACCTCCGCTGTGTCGGTGGGTAGGACGTGGCCCGAGTTGCAACTCGCTTAAATAAAGCCTTGCCTTGCTTTTGCATTTCAGAATGTCTGAATCTCGGTGGTCTTCTTGGTGGTGGTTTCGTGACTTGGCATAACAATCTGACAAGCTTCCTCTTTAGAAATGAGAAAAATCCACCATATTAATTTCTCAAGGTAATCTAGGTTGTTGTTTTCTGAAGTTCTTATAAATGTTTGTGCATGTGTGAACTAAGACATTATGAAATTGAACAAAATTTCAAGGGAGTTTTGTCTATGAATAATACTTATATCCTGTCCTCTCATTTTTGCCGAATAAAATACATCTCAAGTCTACCAATCAAGGATTTGCCCTTTAACTATCAAGATTAAATATGTTGATTCTTATTAGTTCTATTTTGTGATTTTATAATGTTCCAGCTTATGAAGACAAGCCAAATTACTTCACCCAATCCTTTTATGCAGATGATTGAGACACTGTATACTAATGCTTACTACAATCACATAGGGCTTGAAGGAATAAACGAACAGGACCAGAGTTTTGAGGGTTTTCAGGCCACTGCTATTCTCCTTTTACAAAAACGTGCAAAAATTTAAAGGAAATTTTCCATTGTCAAATGTGGATTGTCAGAATATATTAGACATTGCCAGAAACCATGCAGGTTTCAGGTACAGAAGAACAAAGGAAAAGTTTATTGCAGGCAAAGGGGGCTGGTAAGACCCCTTCTCACCAGGAGAAGTGAGAAGAAGTGCGGTCTATTGTCTGGGGTGACATATATAACGTAGGAGGTCTTGAAGGCGGGAACCTCAGTGTGGATGTTCAGACCAGGGCTTCATCATGTCGGCCTAGGATTTATGGCTGCTGTCCAAATGGCAGATAAGGGGTCCTGCAGCTGTCCAGGCCTGAAGGTCACTCTAAGGGGATCTTGTTGCCTTATATGTTCATAATTTCCCTAAAGGAATGCCATCTCAAGGAAGAGGATGTGGAGGCTAACTATTTACTGCCCTTAGTAGATGGGCCTAGTGTTGCTTAGGAAGGGAACATGCCAAAGCTATGGGAGAGGAGGCTGTCAGGCTTACATGGATACATGCCACATTTTTTCATCCCACGAGATAAGCAATTAAACAGTGAAAAAGAAAAACCTAGCTGAACAAAAGATACAAGAAGTCTTCGTGATGACAAATTATCTTTTAAACCCATTTTTTTCTACTTCTCTTTAACTAAGACCAAATAATGGTTTTGCAATGGTTTTCAGTCCCACACTGCTTTCCCTGAAAATTTCCCAACATCCTGTCACTTGGCTTCTTGCTGGGCTTTCTTTACATTGGCCATTAATCAAGAATCGCCCAAGCCTCCACCCGCCTTGCGCTGGTTTCTATATCCTTTTGCCAGGATTACTGCTGGGAATGTGTTTGCTGTAAAAAGCCAATTTTCTCAACCCAAACATTTTCAGTTAGCCTGTGGCTCTTCAAGGACTAAAACAACTGGCACTTAAGAAAAGAATTCAACTAAGTTCTCATTTTTTTCTTTTGGCCTTGAGAAGTCTTTATCATGACAGAGATCTCTTCTTAACCATTTCTAATGGACCTTTCTGGGTTCTCATGTGTGCCACATTCTCTCTTAGTTTCTGTCTTGAAATTGATTCCTCCCACCTCCACTGGCTTCCATGATCTACTTTTAGCATCCTGATAACTTTGTTCTGCTTAAAAACTACAGCCTCCAAGGTGAACCTTAAGATCTTGAATAGAACTTGTGCTTGTTATCCTTTTCCCCTTTTACCTATTATGGTTCCCTACAGCTCAACTAACTCGATGTGATGTCATCAACTCAAAAGCTATTTTCCCAGGCATCTGTTTTCATCTTTGCCCCAAATTGTGTCTATAGAGAGATAAACTTGCCCCACACTAGATGATTGGAAAAGCAAATTCATCTCTGTTCTATACTATCCTTCTCCTGATTTCCTACTTGTTTTTATATTTCTTAACTATTCTCCTGGCACATCAAGTGTAACATCTCAGATATTCCTTTATGATTTAAAGTTCTCATTTCTCTTTACTTTTTATGATTCACCAATCATGAAGTTCTGTTATTATCCTTCCATTTGCTCTTTATCACAGAAATAACCCTTTCTCTTGATTTCAATGAGCTTACCTCCCTAATCTCTATCATAGTGTTAACATAAATTATTGCACAAAAACTCACAGTATCTTATTGATTACAGAATCCAACTATATTCTTTTAATCATGAAAAGTCTCCATCATCCCTCTTAGTACATTTACTTTAACCTATCATTTAAACCTATACCATCCACTATTGTACCCATTAGCCACATGTGGCTCTTGAGCATTGAGATATGGCCAGTCTGAATTCAGATTTGTTAAAGTGTAAAATATACACTTACTTACAAAGACTTAGTATAATCATATCATATGCAACACTAATATCTTTTTACATATCAAAATAATGTTTTGAATACATTAGGCTACATAAAGGTAGGAATCCAATCAATTAATTTAATAAATATATTTCTTTGTGGTTTTTTTTTTTTAGTGTGATTGTTACAAAACTATTTCTATTGGACAACACTGACTTAGCGTATCATCAAGCATACTCTGGACTAAACACTATGTAATAGATCAGAGAGAAAACTTTTTTTAAAAGAAATAACAATCCTGCTTCAACTCACCCTTTAGAATCCATTTAAGATGATATCACACTGAAAATCAATTATAGATACAACCAATAGACAAACACCAAAAAGAAGAAAATTAGCTCAGTGGAAGCTCAAAGAAAGACGAGGTGTGAGGAACCTTTTCTCAAAAGATCATTGAAGGCTGGGGATATGGCCTAGTGGCAAGAGTGCCTGCCTCATATACGTGAGGCCCTGGGTTCGATTCCCCAGCACCACATATACAGAAAATGGCCAGAAGTGGCGCTGTGGCTCAAGTGGCAGAGTGCTAGCCTTGAGCAAAAAGAAGCCAGGGACAGTGCTCAGGCCCTGAGTCCAGTCCCCAGGACTGGCCAAAAAAAAAAGATCATTGAAGGAGAGATAACATTTTTTACATTTGATCTGTGGAACAAAGAAAAGGACATTCTGGGATAGAAGAGGTATTGAGTATGCCTGGGATAAGATGTGTAAGCTAGTTTTGTCTTAGGTGAATATGTTGTTCTGATTTGGATAGGGTCTTCATGTCTCCTGTGCCTTCCTTCATTCCTTTGCCTCCACAGTGACTTACTTCCTGCTCCATTGCTTTCATCCTGGCTAGAATACTTATGAGAATAAAGGTATTTTCATGTTGCCAGGTAAATTTTTGTTCTCTCTTACCAACATTCTCAAAGCATGTTTCTAGACAATGCCTACTGCATAATGTTTTCTGTAAGGACACTTTTTGAATGGAGAAACCAGCCTATGTGAAGAAAAGACTTCAGAGTTCCTTTAAATTGCTATGAATCTATTAATTTGCTTGGGTGATAGTTTTTAGCACCAAAAGTCCCAGGGAAACTGGGATGGGTTAGTCTACCGCACTGAAGATGGATTGGAAATTGCATTGTGCTTATAGACCCCAGAGTTCAGGACAGATAGAGAGAATGAATTGGACTCTAAAAGAGACCTTAACTAAATTGGCCTTAGAGACTGGCGCAGACTAGGTGTCACTCCTTCCTTTTGCTCCCTATCAGCTTGGCTTTACTCCTTTTGAAATAAGCCTTCAGATTGAATTACTTGCTGATTTGGATGATGCTGAATTTTTGTGTAAACTTGATTATTTGCAGCTTCAACTTAAGGCATTATATGATTCTGTTTCTGTCCCTATTCCCCATTTATTCAGGCCAGGGGATTGGGTGTTGGTCCGGAGGCATAACCCCAAATCCTTTAGAACCACTGTGGAAGGAACCCTACGTAGTGCTACTGACTACTCCCACCACCCTCAAGGTAGATGGCATCGCCACGGGTCCATTGCTCCCATGCCAGGCCAGCTGACCCCTTTTCCCTGGACAACGACTATCATGGTGGAACATGGGAGGTCTCCAAGCACCCGACTCAGCCCCTTCGCCTTCGCCTCAAGAAAAGAAAGTTAGACTGAATATTGTTATAATTTTCTTTCTGCCTTCTTTCCTTGCTACCCTGGCTAACGTTGATGCTAACCCTCACCAACCTTTCCAATTATTTTGGCAGCTCACTCCAAAGTGGGGTGACCCCCTTATTTTAGCAACTAAGGAAGCCCCCTTAGGAACCTGGTGGCCAGACTTACTTATGTGATCTGGCCACAGGCAACTGGGATGTGCCAGATCACTTGGACCCAACCTGAATAAGCGACTTCCCGAGTGTGATGAGCAGGAGTCCTGTCCAGTTTGATGTGTGCAGTCCCTTGGTAATGTAGACTAAGTTTATAGGTCCCTGACTAGGAACAATACAATACAATACAATACAATTCTCCAACTAAAAGAAGATACTGCTACATATGGTTATGTAGCAGAAAATACACATTAAGCCTACTGGTTGCTAATTGAATTAAATGTACAATTTGATTGAAATTTTCTTGAGTAATATTTTTTGCATCACTGATGGGCTAGCAAGTTTCTGTCTGTATCTGTGGACATACTTTAGATCCATGTTTTTGAAATGTCAATCAAGTCATGGCCCACCAGCACAAGCTTAATTACTGAAACAGCTACATATAATAGTACCTTCTTTAGGTACTCACTGATTTTTTTCTTGAGTGGATTTTTTTTTCAGTCATAGGGCTTTAACTCTGGGCCTTGGCGCTGTCCCTGGACTCTTCAGCTCAAGGCTACTGCTCTACTATTTGAGCCACAGTGCCACTTCCTAATTTTTCTGTATTTTTTCTGTAATAGATGTTTATTGACTATCAAACAACTGTGCAAATGAAGCCCTGCCTAACTCAAGGTAACTGGGGATGAGAAATATCAGCATTTCATCCCCAACGTTGAAATGGCACAAAACCAGGTCAGCTGCTGAGGCTGGTGAAGCCTGCTTGGGAACAAGACACCCATCAGTGGACTTTACGGAAGAGTTGTATAACTTGTGGAGGGGGGGGATCACCAATTGAGAAATTATCCTGCTTTTCTATTGAATTCCTTCTATATATTCATTTAACCAACAGGTGTTTATTGAGAAGCTGTTGTGTACCAAACCCTGTGCTTTATGCTAGAGATGTTTAGGTTGGTTGTTTTTTTTAAGCCACTTAAAAACTAGCAATTGCATTTCAGAACTATTTTATCATCCACTCAATTCTTTCCATAGAGCAAACACAAGAAAGAGCTGAGGGCTCAGCAAGGGGGTAGAAGCGAGGGGGATTTTTTCAATTCCAGCCCTTTCTTTTATAGTTCAAGCCAAGACCATTGGGGGATATAGTTTTTGTATCCTACCTGTTCATTCCCTTTGTGCCCCGCCTGCATGGGTATGTGTCCTTACATGCAGAAGCACTGAGAATAACTGCAATCAGGGCAACTGCAAGTAGAGTTAAATACAAACTTTCTCCAGTCACTTGACAGAGCTGACTGGGGACTGTCTGCCTCTACCTGGAGAATAAACTGCTTGGAACAAAGCAGCCAGTATGCACTTCCTGAAATCAGTTGTAACCCTAAAAGCCCCATCCATCCCCAGTGTGAATATGAGTGCTCACAATAGAGGATCCTATGCTTAGCTCTAGTCTAGCTACTTGAGGACTGGTTCCCAGGCTGACAAAGGGCAGAAATAGATGTGTGTGAGCCTTAAAGACTTCCCTCCAACTGCCTGCAGCCCTGAAGGCGGCACCCATCTCAGTACGTATGTGTCACTTCAGTTTCCACATGACAGAGCTTTCATCCTGTGGACAAGTTAGAGTTGCTCTTTGTTTCCATGTGCAAAGCAAGGTGTGGGGGTTACAGCACATTAAGTAAAGTGCTACTTCAACCACTAGCAGGGTTTTGAGACTCTACCTCCATCTGTTATTTCATGTGCCTGAACCAGGCCCACTGCACCCCAGGAAAGCAATCCAATCTCTGGGAGTTGTTGCTTCCTCATAGGACTTGCCCCTGCTCCAGACCCTTAATCAACTACAAAACATTACACTCAGAGGAGAATCTTACCCAGTTCAGTGATGCATGAGTAAGCACAGCAGGAAAACTTGAGGACACTGAGGACCAGAGATTGGAGGACACTCAATATATTGGTGGAATATAGCTTTCATATACTGTTTTCCTAAACAATAACAATGAAAAAAAATACTCATTTTTATTTTAACCACTTCTCTCTTATAATCTCTTCAGTGCTGATTTTTCTATACTTTAATACTACCTTCATTTTTATGGTTTTTCACACAGAGATACATTTTATATCATTTTCCATAATTTGAAATATGGTATTGTGATACTTCCAGTGTTGCTCTTTTTTTCCTCAGGGTTACTTTTGCTATTTTGGGTTTTTTATGATTTCAGATAATTTTTTGAAGTTTTAAAAGAAAATTCTGCAAAGAATGAAAGTAGAACTTTGATGGGCATTACATTGAATCTGTAGATTGGTTTTGGCAGCATAATCATATTCATAATATTAATTTTGCCCATCAATGAGAGTGGGAGCTTTTTGCATCTTCTGATGCAAACCTTCCTTAAGGGTTTAAAGTTTGTACTGTAGAGGTCTTTCTTTCTTTTTTTTTCAATAAATATTGCTTTACTTCTTTATATTCAAATTTATTCCATATAAGTAAGTGCAATCATCTGACTATACTATTACTTTCTAGAACACTTATACTTGAGCACTTAGCACATATTATCTTATTTTATTTTTTTCTTATTTATTGTCAAACTGATGTACAAAGAGGTTACAGTTTCATACATTAGGCCTTGGATACATTTCTTGTACTGTTTCTTACCTCCTCCCTCCCTCTTACCCTATGAGTTGTTCAGTTGGTTTACATCAAACAGTTTTGCAGCCATTGCTTTTGTAGTCATTTGTCTTTTTATCCTGTGTTTCTTGATTTTGATATTCCCTTTCCCTTTCCTAATTCTAATACCAATATATATGGTTTCCAATGTATTCAGATAAGATACAGAGATAGTGAAGGTACGAACACAGGAAGGGCATACAAGAGGATCATCAATAATAGAAGCTACGGTTTCACATGGCATGTTGAAAGTAATTACAACAGTGATATAACAGTCATTTCCATAACATGGAGTTCATTTCACTTAGCATCATCTTTTGTGTTCATAAGGAAATAGCTATTGGGCTCTTGTGATCCTCTGCTGTGACTAGCCTAAACCTGTGCTAATTATTCCCTATGAGGGAGACCATAGAATCCATGTTTCTTTGGGTTTGGCTCACTTCACTTAGTATAATTTTTTCCAAGTCCTTCCATTTCCTTACAAATGGGGCAATGTCATTCTTTCTGATAGAGGCATAAAATTCCATTGTGTATATGTACCACATTTTCCTGATTCCATCTCACCCCAGTAAGAATGTCCTATATCAAGAAAACTAACAATGACAAATGTTGGAGGGGATGTGGCCAAAAGGGAACCCTACTTCATTGTTGGTGGGACTGTAAACTGGTCCGCCACTCTGGCAAGCAGTATGGAGATTCCGCAGAAGGCTAAACATAGAGCTCCCCTATGACCCAGCAGCCCCACTTTTGGGCATCTACCCAAAAGACTACAAACAAGAACACACTAAAGCCACCAGCACAACAATGTTCATAGCAGCACAATTTGCCATAGCTAAAATATGGAACCAACCCAGATGCCCCTCAGTAGACGAATGGATCAGGAAAATGTAGAGGTCTTTCATCTCCTTCATTTATACCTAGGTTTTCAGTGTTGGAGGCAACTGTAAATTGCTTTTCCCGATTTCTCAACCTGTTCATTATTCGCACATAGAAAAGCTATGACTGTCATATATTGATTTTATATCCTTCTACATTACTGAAAGTGCTTGTTATACATACAAGTGTGTTTTTTTAGTAGAAATGTTAGGGCATTTTAAATGTAAGATTGTATCACCTGCAAATAGGAATAATTTGACAACTTTCTTGCCTATGTTGACCTCTCTCATTTGTGTCTCCTTTTATTGATCTAGTAATTCCAGAACTATCTTGAATAAAAAAGGATAAAAAGTGGATATCTTTGTCTCATTATTGACTTTATCGGTAATGATTTTAGTTTTAGTTTGGTGTTGACTGTAGGTTTTTCTGTTAGTTTGATGTTGACTATAGGTTTGTCATGTATACCCTTTATTATGTTATTTACTTCATATATTCCTAGGACTTTGAATGTAATGTCAACAATAGAGTTTGCTTATCCTTGTCTTATATGAACATACATACATAGCTTTTGAGCTATTGTGATCCACTGAGAGGTCTATTTTTTACCTTTATATTTTGAGTAGTTGTTTGGTTTTAGTTACATAATGTAGGGTCGCTGACCCAAACCTGTGGAAAATACCATTTGACAAGAAGTTTTTGGTTTCACAGACCTGGTCTCTACTGTCTCCCCCTCCCCCCACTTAGCATCATCTTATGTGTTCATAGTTGGAGACTTTAACACTCCACTGTCACCTCTGGACAGATCAACACGCCAAAAACTGAGCAAAGAAACCTCAGAACTAAACAACTGCATAGACCAAGTAGACTTAACCAACATTTATAGACTATTCCATCTAGCAACATACATTCTTTTCAGCAGCACATGGAACAGTCTCCAAAATAGATCACATCTTAGGACACAAAGCAAATCTGTACAAATTCAGAAGTATCGAAATCATTCCCTACATTCTCTCAGACCACAATGGAATAAAATTAGAGCTCAACTCAAAAAGCCACCACAGAAAATCCTACAATTCATGGAGACTATGTTGAACCACCAGTGAGTCATTGAAGAAATTAGAATAGAAATTCAAATGTTTATGGAATTAAACCAAGATGAACACACAAAGTACCAGCTCCTTTGGGACACAGCAAAGGCAGTACTCAGAGGAAAATGTATATCTCTGAGTGCCTACATCAACAAACTGGAGAAACAGCAACTCAACAACTTAAGGAAACACCTTAAGCTCCTTGAAAGAGAACAAGCAAAACCCCAAGCCAATAGACTGAAGCAAATAAGTAAAATTAAATCAGAATTAAGCAACTTAGAGTAAAAAAATATAGAAAGAATCAACAAAACTAAGAGTTGGTTCTTTGAAAAAATTAAAAGATAAACAGACCCCTAACACATCCGACCAGAAAACGAAGACAGCACACCCAAATAAACAAGATCAGAGATGAAACAGGTAAAATTACCACAGAAACAACCAAGATTCAGAACACAATAATTACACCAACAAATTCGAGAACCTGGAACCTAGCAAAAATTGATATGCCCCAACTTAAACATGAAGATTCAATAAGGCAAGAGGAAGACATAAAGGTGATCCAAATAGGAAAAGATGAAGTTAAACTCTCTCTCTTTGCAGACGACATGATCCAGTATCTAAAGAACCCTGTAGACTTTACTCCCAAGCTACTTAAGCTGATCCAAAACTTGGCAAAGTAGCAGCATATAAAATAAACCCTCAAAAATCAATGGCTTTTCTATGTGCCAACTACCCAAAGACCGAGGCCAAAATCAGGAAAGCAACAAATTTTGCAATAGCCTCAAATAGCACAAAATACTAGGAATAAGCTTAACCAAGAAGTGAAAGACCTCTATGAGGAAAGCTTTAAAAGCCTGAAAAAGGAAATTAAGGCAAAACTAAGGAAATGGAAAAAAAAAAACCCAAAACCTCCCATGCTTCTGGATTGGGAGGATTAACATTGTCAAAATGGCAATATTGCCAAAGGCTATCTACAAATTCAATGCCATACCCATTAATATCCAACACCATTATTTAATGAAATAGATGAAGCAATCCAGAAATTCATATGGAACGATAAAAGACTCCAAATAGCAAAAACAATCCTAAGTAGAAAGAACAGTGCTGGCGGAATTACAATACCAAACAAACTTCAAGCTGTATTACAAAGCTATAGTAATAAGAACAACTTGGCACAAGAACAGGCCTGGGGACCAATGGAACAGAACTGAAGACCCAGAAATGAACCCGCAGAACTGTGGCTACTTAATCTTTGATAAAAGAGCTAAAAAAAAGTAAGATGGAAGAAAGACAGCCTCTTCAACAAATGGTGCTGGCAAAACTGGTTCAACACTGCAGGGGTCCCTGTACTCCGGGTGCTCTCCCAACCAGCGGGAGAGGCGAGGAAGGGCACTCCGCCAAGGGTGAACCCAGAATAGGTAATGAGCCGCGAGTCACCCACACCCAGCCCAACCCAACTTTTCTGCCATGGTTAAACAGTCAGTTGACTAGGGAGAAGTTCAAGACTGCTCTCAGTTTAATGGTGCAGACCCGATCTTAAGTATGGGAAATGGCAGCAGGAAGAGGAGGGTGTAACATACCTAGCCAGGGGCTATGATTGGTGGTTTGAGCTGTCAGTCAAGGGCGGAAGACCATGGGACCTCCCTAAGGGGCAGCCTAAGTCTACGTCATTACTAGCAGGACTGCCCCCACGTTACTGCCGGCCGCCATTTTGCTGCACGTGGTCATAAGGCTGGGAGGTGCGGCCATCTAGAGCTGCCTTTCCAGTTCCGGACCCAGAAGGCAGGCTGGGCTAACCGGGATACCTCTTCCCGGAGGCGGTGCAAACAAGCACGCCCCCAGGGACTGAGGCAGACGGGGCTCTTCAGGGCCTCACTCCTGAGGCGCAACAACCACACACCTCCGGGGCACGGACAGGCGAGGCCAGTCGGTGTGCCCTACATCTCCCCCTTTTATGTTTTTTTAATAAGCAGGTGGATGTCCTACTCGAGAATGCACCTGTTTTAGGTTGTTCCCCCCTTGAGGAATCTTACCCGTCTTTGGCTGACCATCCTACTCTTCAGGCCATCCTACCTGCGAGGCTTGCCAGCCCCAGCAAAGGAACTCGGGGGGAGAGGGGTCTGCGCATAAGAGGAGTCCCTGCTATTTCTGCCTCACGCCTGTACACTCCGGTAGACTGCACATCCTGGTAAGGGCCATGACCAACCTCCTAGGGTTCCCAAATGGCTAAAAGCAGCATAATGCTGCCAGACCACCATTGACTGGACAGCTCTGGCTCATTGCTTAAGAACTAGGGGAAGCCTATTTGCCCTAGCATGGGTCAGGTGTAAATACAGAGGCAATATAAGCACAGAGGCAAATGCGAACACAAAGGTCATGGGGGGGTCTCTCCCACAACGGGGAAAGGGTAAGGAAGCCACCAATCTGCTCAGTCCAGGAAAGGTTGGAGTTTAGCCCGTCCCCGCGCTGCTCAAAGTGGGCAGGCAGCGCCATCCCCCATCTCTGACGGTGAGGTAGAAACAGGTCCAGGCCTTGGCAGTTCTGGAGGTCCATGGCAGCCAAGGTGCCAGTGATCCATTCCAGTTCTTGGGCAAAGCTGTAGGCGAAATTGCCACGGAGAAACATTGTGCCACAAAAGACGCTGAGGTAGAGTCCAAGAAACAAGCAGCAGGCAGGGCTGGGCACTGGAAGGAAGGGAGGTGGGCTGTCACTGCTGTTGTCCACCGCTGACACACGCAGACAGGCCTCCCATGGTTCCAGGGAGGAGCAGGAAGAGATCCATCTCGGACTTTTTCTTTATTCCTGGGGAGAACAAAGATTGTACCTCAAGAGAGAGAGCTCTTGGGTTCTGGTGAACAATATCTTAGGTCTCTAGCAGGTATCCAAATTGGGCTTGGTTCCCCAATCGGGAAAGCACATCCGAAACCCCTTCCCATGCTAATAAGTGGGTCAGGACCTCGCCATGATCCAGTAAGGGGGTCCTTCCATTGGACTTGCACCTTTGAATAAGGTGTCTGATCTGACCAATGCCTCTGAAAGGCTGTCAGAGGTTGGTCTTTGGAGAAATTTAAAATATTTAATGTAAGCATGGCTGTCCTTAATTGGTCATGAGGGCTGCCCCCCCTTTCTGTTTTAATAATTGGTCCTTTCTTGTTATGCCTCTCAATTATGGCTTGACCCCTTGGATTGTACAGTATTCTAGTGGTGTGTTTAATATTCCACATTTGAAAAAAATTCTGTAATAGTTTGCTTATAAAAGCAAGGTCCATTATTGGTCTTTATCTGTAAAGGGCAGCCCTAGGATAGCAAAACATTGTGGAAAATGACTTTCAGCATGCCGGGCTCTTTCACCTGTGTGGGCAGTTGCCCAGCAGGCATGTGAATGGGTGTCTATGGACATAAATATATATTTTAATTTTCCAAAGGGAGCGTAGTGGGTTACGTCAGTCTGCCATATAACATTAGGCTTGAGACCCCTGGGGTTAACTCTGGGGGATTGCAGAGGCGGGACCTGCAGAAATGGCATACATGATCTGCATGTCCTTACGATCTTTTTTAAGTCTTTTATAGGAACCAGGGGGAATCTTTGATGTAACCCTCTCCAGTTTTAATGCGTACACTCATGGAGTCCTTGAGCCATTTGAAAATTTTGAGGCTGTACAGTGGTTGTAGCTATAATAGTCCCATCAGTGGCCAGGTGATCAGCCACTTGGTTACCTTGTGCCAGGTTTCCAGGTAGATCTTGATGTCCTCAGAGATGCTGCAAGAAGACAGGCTCAGCCCTTGCTTTTAGTAAGGACTGGACTTGGATCATTAAATGAGTAACTGGGTTTTTATCTAGTTTAATGTATGATGACACTAGGGTTGGTAATAAATTAACTACATACAAGCTGTCAGAGAACAGTTTCATCGGCTGCTGAACATGGGTTAGTGCCAGGGTAACTGCATACAGTTCCTTAAACTGTGCAGACGCTGTAACTGGCTCAGAGTAGCAGGTGCTTTTCTCCTTATTGGCAGGGGAGGAGGTGGAGTATATCACAGTGGCAGACCCCGCTTTTCCTCCATCAGTAAAAACATTCACAGCTTTAATAAGGGGTTTGGTGGAAAAAAGTATGGGGGAAGTCCACTGTAACCTTGAAAATGAGGTCACCCATTTTGACATGCCATAATGGCAGTCCAGCTTCCCCATGAAACCTTCTAAGGCACTAGACACCCAGTTATGGTTTCTTCGAACCCACTCAAAATCTGACAGCCGATAGGGAACAACTAGCACATCAGGATCCTACCCATAATGTCTCAGGGAAGTACCCCTGCCCTTAATTACCAGGTCAGCTAGCTGGTCTATCTAGGAATAAACCCTGGGAGCCCCTCCTACCAATGCATGCACCCATTGGTGAGGCTCACCAGCCTGAGTAATGGCAGCTGAGGAAAGCTTTGAGCCAAGAATGATCCAGAGACAAAGGGGACATTCAGGCCTATAGCGAGCCAATTGTGCCATATTTAAGGCTGTCTGAAATTTTTGAAATACCACTTGAAGTGATGGAGTTATTGTAACAATATCAGTGGGGGCTTTATCCTTTAAAGAGTCAAAAAACGGAAGCAAATCTTCTGTAGGCAGGTGAAACCAAGACCTTAGCCAATTAACTTCACCCAAAAACTTTTGCAACTCCATCAAGGTATAGGATGACTGAAAGGATAATTGAGGCTTGAGGGGGCAAACAGAGTCTAGTATAAGGTCTGCCCCCAAAATCTTAAAGGGAGGTAAGTTCTGAACCTTGTCTTTAGATATGTGCAATCCTCCCTTCTGTAGAAGCGTCTGAAGCTTCCTATAGGCGGAGTCCAATACTCGAGCGTCCGCTGCCCCAATTATAATATCATCCATATAAACATATAAGGTAATATCTGACTGGCTCTGAAGGGGTTGTAGGATCTGTGACACATAATGTTGGCAGAAGGCTGGGCTGTTAGCCATGCCCTGAGGTAGCACTACCCATTCATATCTTTCTCTGGCCCCTGGTAGTTAACCGAGGGGATGGAGAAAGCAAACTTCTCACAGTCTTGTGGGTTAAGAGGAATGGAAAAGAAACAATCCTGGATGTCTATTGTAATAAGATTCAGATCCCGAGGAATGGAGGGGATCCATGGCAGCCCTCGTCAGGGGGTGTCTGCGGGAATCATCCACTCATTAATTTTTCTCAGGTCCTGTAACATCCTCCATTTACCTGAGGCCTTTTGTATAACAAACACAGGGCTGTTCCATGGACTTAACAAAGGTCTGATATGTCCTAAGGTCAACTGCTCTAATACTATTTCTCTTCATTTTTCTAGTTTGTCTAGGGAGAGTGGCCACTGTTCCACCCACACCGGGGGGCCCGGGAGCCATCGGATGGCAGGGATGGCGGGAACAGTGGCCTTTAGGATTGGGGGTGCGGCCTCGTGAAGGGAACGGAAGCCTCCTGCCCCAAGGCCTCAGAAGGAGCCCCTCCCCGATAGCTATCAAGATAACCTGACAGGCCATGACCTGTAGTAATAGAGGCCTCAGCTTCTCCCAAAATATCCTGTCCTAGCAGATTAGCTGTTAGGCCAGATATCACTAAGGGGCGCACTTCTCCCTGATTACCATCGACATCCCTCCAGGTAAGCCAGTCCCTGGTTTTCTCAGGCCTAGCCTCACCCCCCACCCCCTTCATCAGAGGCCCAGTGGTCAGCTCCCATTGTGGGGGAACCTCGTCTTTTCTTAATATGGTCTGGTCTGCTCCGGTGTCAATCAAGCATCAGAACATTTTCTCTGCTATAAAGATGTCCATCTCTGGCCTAGCTCCTGGGACTATGGGGACTGTCTAGTGGACCCTAGGCCGGTCATTAGATTGGTCGCCTCCTTTGGGTGACAGGGCTGGAGGGTGCCCCACCATCAGTTTAAAGGCTTTCCATCGACATCAAATCTGGACTTACAATCCCTTCGCCAGTGAAATCCCTTCCTGCATCAGGGGCAAGGTGTCCTAGGTAGCGCCTTAGCCTGGCCTGAGGGTTGTTCTTGTGAGGCACCAGGTCTTATGCGGCTTGTAGGACACTCCCTCTTAAAGTGGCCCTGGCGGCCACACCCATAACAGACCCCTTTGTTTGCCCGCTGGTAGAGGCAAGGGCAGATGCCTCAGCAAGCGAAGCGGTCAGCGACTGTGTCTGGTGGGCCTGAGCACTGGCATCCTTGCTGGCAAGTACCCAGCTTTCCATAGATCTATCCTTCATCCCTGTACAGGCTAGTTTGTGGTCTAGTTTGCGGGGGTCCAGGAGGGATCCTCCCCTTAGTAAAGGCCCAGAAATGCAACAAATCAAAGAAAGGTTGGATAAATGGTATTGCACCAAACTGCAGAGCTTCTGCAGGGCAAAGGACATAGCTTGCAAGATAAGCAGAAAGCCCATAGATTGGGAGAAGATCTTTACCAGCCATACAACAGACAAAGGCCTCATATCTAAAATATATGCAGAACTAAAAAAATTAAATTCCTCCAAAGCAAAACCTCAAAGAACCAACGGCCCCCTCAACAAACAGGCTAAAGGCCTAAAAAGAGACTTCTCTGAAGAGGAAAAGAGAATGGCCAAGAGGCACATGAAGAAATGCTCACCATCACTGGCCATAAAAGAAATGCAAATCAAAACCACTTGATCCAATCTGACATTATCATTTTAATCTCAGAGTTTGTGCTTTATTTTCCTTTTCAAGGCCACATGAGTTAGTGTCTTTACATATTTAAGCGTATTTTTGAAAGTTTTTGGGAACTAGATGTTACCATGATTTCATCAGGACCATACTTCCCCTGGAATTACAAAGGATTTATTTCAGGATTCTGTAGATTTTCTAATTCCTTGGTTTGTGTTAGCAACAATATAAGCTTTGCTTTATCTACATACAAATAGCCTCTTGTTACAGATACACATGTTTACCTAAGAAAACGTTTTTTGAGTTAAAAAAAATGTGGGCCCTGCGCTGGTGGCTCAGGCCTGTAATCAGCTTCTCAGGAGACTGAGATTGAGTCCCCATGAGACTCATATCTCCAATAAACTACTCAAAAAAGTCAGAAGTGGCACTGTGGCTCCAGTGGTAAAGTGCTAGCTTTGAGCACAAAGAGGCTCAGGAACATCACCCAGGCCCAGAGTTCAAGCCCCAGGACTAGCAAAAGAAAGGAAGTGAGAGAGAAAGATGAGGTGGGGGGAGGGGGAGGGAGCGAGAAAGAGAAAAAAACAGAAACAGAGAGAGAAAGAAAATGTACAGTAGGAAAAGAAAAACAAGATATCAAATTATCAGTAAGATATACAACTTTAAGCCCATACATATGTATATGTAAATGTATCTGTAAGTTTATGTATATACTTCAGTGTTTATACAAACATCTATAGATATAAACACCCAGTGTCATAGCATATAAATATGTAAAGAAACTGAACATGAGAAGTACATAGATTCAATAAAATACTAGGAAACCTAAATAAGAGGTTTGTGTTTTAAGCTTATTTATGGTTTATTTATGTTTCAAATTAAAATTGGTTAATTAGTTTCAATTTTTGTACAAGAGGGATCCATTTTGACATGTCATGTATAGAAATACATATATGTATACATATAAGTATGTACATGCATATGCTCACACGTGTAATGTTTGATTAGGCTTACCCTCTTCATCACTATCCATGTCCTCTCCTCATTCCCAAACAAACTCATTGTTTCATCGCTCAGTTTTCATACACATACCTGAAACATTTTTATTTTACTTACCCTCCTTTATTCTCTCTCTTCCCCCTTCTCCTTCTCATGAATCTAATACTCCAAGAGGAACATGTTTCACAGTCCTAATACTTCTGTATAAGTGCCTGATAATTGGTCAAAGGGGCTTCATCATGGCTCTTCACACATGCATATATTGAGCCTTAATCAGATTGTCCCTACTTGCTAAATATTCAAGAAATTCCTGTAAGTTTTATCTATGTCTTCATCTTGAGATGCAATGTACTTCATTATTGTTAATCCTGTAACACCCCCTACCCCTCACTCCTGGCTCCCCTTCTAACTTCCTCAAACAGTCCTCGAATTTAAAACATCACACACACACACACACACACACACACACACACACACACACACACACACACGCATACACACACACTTTTGAATTAAGGATTTGAGCACTCTCCCTTAGTTTTTTACTCAAGGCTAGTGATCTACCACTTGAGCCACAATAACCAGCAGCTCCACTCCCAGTGGTTAATTAGCCATAAGAGTCTCGATGCCTTTCCTGCCCCTGCTGGTATATTACTGAGAACTTCATATTTCAGCTTTCTGGGTACCTAAGGTGTAAGCCACCAGTGCCTGGTTTAAAAACAGAAATGCAGTCCTTTGGAATAATGGCAACTCCACAATGGCAGGCACTGTTTTTTTTTGAATTCTGATGCTATCTGTCTACTAACAGTTTGTCACGCTGCTGATTCCTATTCATTGCTTCTGGTATTTTGGCTACTCAAGATGTTCTTTGCCATGGAATGATGCATTGTTAAGGGAATATCAATTAGACCTAAGGCTTCCCACTCTAAGTATATGGAAGGCATGGACCAATCTTTTCTTTCTGTTAGCTTGTAGGTAGATAACATGTTTTCTTAAATTTCTGTAAGTCTTCTTAGGACTTCATCTTCAAGTTTTTCCTTACTCTTCTTTTTCTTTTGTGTTTATTTTCCTTTTTCCCCAACAGAAAGAATATATAGATTTGTAAAACTTAATTCAAAGATAACTTTTGTGTATTGGTAGTCAAATTATTTTGCTTGTGCCTTCTAGTTTGGATTGTATGTTTTTGGAGGCAATGTATGTGTAAGAGGCAGATTATATATTTTAATCTTTTAAATATATATTTTGGTGCTGTACATAATAAGATTTGTTTATAGTGGATCAATAAACCATCTCATAGGCAACCTTGCTGAAAATAAAAGTTTCTCTTTGATTGTAAAAAAACAAAAAACCTTTGAAACCTTGAATTGGCATTAATTTAAGGTTAGAGATGGGATTTAATTTTAGTTTCTATATGTGGACACCCAGTTTTCCCATCACCGTTTGTTGAAAAAGCTATCTTTTCTCCAATCTATTAGGATCTTGTGTGTGTGTGTGTGTGTGTGTGTGCGCACGCGCCCCTCCTGGGGCTTGAGTGCTGTCCCTAAGCTTATTTTGCTCAAGGCTAGCACTCTACCACTTGAGTCACAGCACCCCTTCTAGCTTTTTCTGAATAGTTTATTGGAGATAAGAGTCTCATGGACTTTCCTGTCCAGGCTAGCTTTGAATTGCAATCCTCAGATCTCAGCCTCCTGTGTTGCTAGGTTACAGGCATGAGCCACTGGGGTTTGTTTTGGGATCTTGTGACAAAAACTTGGATGTCTGTAGCTAGTCCCATTTATTTTCATGTCTTCCATTTTGATCCTTTGTCCTCTGGGCTTTTTTGCTGTTGCCATGCTATTTTTGTTTACTATGACTCTTTAGTGTAATTTGAAGTCTGGTATTGTGATACCTCCATCGTTGCTTTAGTTCCTCAAGATTGCTTTATGTGCTTGAAGTCTTTTGTGCTTCTATGAGTTTTAGTACTGAATTGCCTATTTCTGTGAAGAACAATATTGCAACTTTGATGAGTTTGCATTGAATCTGCAAGTTGTTTTAGACAATATAGTCATTTTTATTGTATTGATTTTACTAATCATTGAGCATGGTAAGTCTTTCTATGTTCTGGTGTCTTCTTCAATATCCTCCAAGATCTGATATTTTCATTGTAGAGGCCTTTTACCTTCTTGGTTTGGCTTATTAATAGATAATATTTTGGAGACTATTTTTTTATAGATTTGTGTTCCTGATTTCTGTCTTAACATGTTCATTATTGGTATACACAAAAGGTACATTTTGTATAGTGATTTTTGTATTCTTCAGCATTGTCAAGGTTGTGTAGGAACTTTGAGGTGGAATCTTTAGGACCTGTTAAGTGGAGAATCATATAATCTGCAAATATGGATAATTTATCTTATTTTCATATTTTTGGACCACTTTTACTTTTTCCATTGCTTATTGTTCTGGCTAAGAATCCCAGTACTGTATTGAAATAAATGGAAAGACAGAATATCCATTTCATTCCTGACTTTAGAGGAAAACATTTCAGTTTTTCTCACACATCGTATGATGTTGGCTCTAGATTTTTCAGAGCTAATGCTGAGGTATGCTCCTTCTATTGTTTCTTCAGCCTTTTTATCATAAAAAGTATTAAATTTTGGCAGAAGCCTTTTCACATCAATTGAGGTGATATGTGATCCTTAATCCTATTATGTACTGCATTATATTTATTTAGTTAGATATATTGAACCACGCATGAATTTATGGAATAAAACAACTTGATCATGTTATATGATCATTTTAATGTGTTGCTGAATTTGGCTTTCAAGAATTTAGTGAGAGGAGCACCCAACTTCATCAAACAAACACTACTGACTCTAAAAACACTAATAGACCCAAACACATTGATAGTTGGGGACTTTAACACTCCACTATCACCTCTGGACAGATCAACACGCCAAAAACTGAATAAAGAAACCACAGAACTAAACAACTGCATAGACCAACTAGACTTAATTGACATCTACAGAATATTCCACCCAGCAACAACTGAATACACATTCTTTTTGGCAGCACATAGAACATTCTCCAAAATAGATCACATCTTAGGACACAAAGAAAATCTGTACAAATTCAGAAGTATCAAAACCATTCCCTGCATTCTCTCAGACGACAATGGAATAAAATTAGAGCTCAACTCAAACAGATACCACAGAAAATCCTACAATTCATGGAGACTAAACAACACACTGCTGAACCATCAGTGGGTCATTGAAGAAATTAAAACGAAATTCAAATGTTTATGGAATTAAACCAAGATGAATATACAAAGTACCAGCTCCTTTGGTACGCAGCAAAGGCAGTACTCAGAGGGAAATTTATATCTCTGAGTGCCTATATCAACAAACTGGAGAAACAGCAACTCAATAACTTAAGGAAGCACCTTAATCTCCTTGAGAGAAAACAAGAAGCCAAACTCCAAGTCAATAGATGGAAGCAAATAAGTAAAATAAAATCAGAATTAAATGAATTAGAGACAAAAATAATCAAATGAATCAACAAAACAAAGAGTTGGTTCTTTGAAAAAATCAACAAGATAGACAGACCCCTAGCAAACCTGACCAAAAAACGAAAGCAGCAAACCCAGATAAACAAGATCAGAGATGAAACAGGTAACATCACCACAGAAACAACCAAAATTCAAAACACAATAAGGGACTATTTTGCAAACCTTTATGCCAACAAATTCGAGAACTTGGAAGAAATGGATGATTTCCTAGAAAAAATTCATATCCCCAAACTCAACCATGAAAATTTAAACCTTCTGAACAGACCCATATCCAGCATTGAAATAGAAACGGCAATAAATGATCTCCCATCCAAGAAAAGCCCAGGTCCAGATGGATTCACAGCAGAATTCTACAAGGCCTTCAAAACAGAACTCCAATATTTCTCAAACTCTTCAATGAAATTGAAAGAGAACGTTCACTACCAGATACATTCTATGAAGCCAGTATAACCCTCATCCCAAAACCAGGCAAGGACTCATCACGGAAAGAGAACTATAGACCGATTTCCCTGATGAATATAGATGCTAAAATTTTCAACAAAATTCTGGCCAATCAACTTCAACAGGTCATCAAAAAAAATCATACATTGACAGTGCTCAGGCCCTGAGTCCAAGGCCCAGGACTGGCCAAAAAAAAAAAAAAAATCATACACCATGGTCAAACTGGATTCATCCCAGGGATGCAAAGTTGGTTGAATATAAGCAAGTCAATTAATGTAATCCATCACATCAACCGGAACAAGGTAAAGAACCACGTGGTTATATCTCTGGATGCGGAAAAGGCATTTGATAAAATCCAGCACTCGTTTATGCTAAAAGCCCTGGAAAAACTGGGATTCCAGGGAATACTCCTGAATATAATAAAGACAGTCTATGACAAACCAACAGCAAGTATAATTCTAAATGGTGGAAAACTAAAGCCATTCCCTTTAAAATCAGGACCAAGACAGGGATGTCCTCTCTCTCCACTTCTCTTCAACATAGTACTAGAATTCCTAGCCAGAGCAATTAGGCAAGAAGAAAATATAAAGGGGATCCAAATAGGAAAAGATGAAGTTAAACTTTCTCTCTTCTCAGATGACATGATCCTATACCTAAAGAATCCCATTGACTCTACTCCCAAGCTACTAGAGCTGATCCAAAACTTCGGCAAAGTTGCAGGATATAAAATAAACCCTCAAAAATCAATGGCCTTTCTCTATGCTAACGACCCGAAGACTGAAGTGGAAATAAGGAAAGCAACTCCTTTTGCAATAGCCCCCCAAAACATAAAATACCTAGGAATAACCTTAACCAAAGAAGTGAAAGACCTCTATGATGAGAATTTTTTTTTTTTTTTTTTTTTTGGCCAGTCCTGGGCCTTGGACTCAGGGCCTGAGCACTGTCCCTGGCTTCTTCCCGCTCAAGGCTAGCACTCTGCCACTTGAGCCACAGCGCCACTTCTGGCCGTTTTCTGTATATGTGGTGCTGGGGAATCGAACCTAGGGCCTCGTGTATACGAGGCAGGCACTCTTGCCACTAGGCTATATCCCCAGCCCCTATGATGAGAAATTTTAAAACATGAAAAACGAAATTAAGGCAGAACTAAGGAAATGGAAAAACTTCCCATGCTCCTGGATTGGGAGGATTAATATAATCAAAATGGCAATATTGCCAAAGGCTATCTACAAATTCAATGCAATACCCGTTAATGTCCCAACACCATTTTTTAATGAAATAGAGGAAGCAATCCAGAAATTTATATGGAACAATAAAAGACCAAGAATAGCAAAAACAATCCTAAGCAGAAAGAACAGTGCTGGAAGAATTACAATACCCAACTTCAAGCTGTATTATAAAGCTTTAGTAATAAAAACAGCTTGGTATTGGCACCAGAACAGGCCTGAAGACCAATGGAACAGAATTGAAGACCTAGAAATGAACCCACAGAACTATGGCTACTTAATCTTTGATAACGGAGCTAAAAAAATAGGATGGAAGAAAGACAGCCTCTTTAACAAATGGTGCTGACAAAACTGGTTCAACACAGGCAACAAACTAAAACTAGATCCTTATATATCACCCTGCACCAAAATCAATTCCAAATGGATCAAAGACCTCGAAATTAAAACAAATACCCTGAAAACACTAAAGGAAGGAGTAGGAGAAACACTTGGGCTCCTTGGCACAGGACAGAACTTCCTTAACAAACACTCAGAAATGCGACAAATCAAAAAAAGGATGGACAAATGAGACTGCATCAAACTGCAGAGCTTCTGCAGGGCAAAGGACATAGCTCGCAAGATAAACAGGAAGCCCACAGATTGGGAAAAGATCTTTACAGGCCATACAACAGACAAAGGCCTCATATCTAAAATATATGCAGAACTAAAAAAATTACATTCCTCCAAAACAAAACCGCAGCGGCTGGGAATATGGCCTAGTGGTAAAAGTGCTCGCTTCCTATACATGAAGCCCTGGGTTCAATTCCTCAGCACCACATATAGAGAAAAAAGCCGGAAGTGGCGCTGTGGCTCAAGTGGTAGAGTGCTAGCCTTGAGCAAAAAGAAGCCAGGGACAGTGCTCAGGCCCTGAGTCCATCCCCAGGACTGGCAACAAAAACAAAACAAATAAAGCAAAACAAAACCGCAAAGAACCAATAGCCTCATAAGAAATTGGGCTAAAGACTTAAAAAGAGACTTCTCTGGGGCTGGGGATATGGCCTAGTGGCAAGAGTGCCTGCCTCATATACATGAGGCCCTGGGTTCGATTCCCCAGCACCACATATACAGAAAATGGCCAGAAGTGGCGCTGTGGCTCAAGTGGCAGAGTGCTAGCCTTGAGCAAAAAAAAGCCAGGGACAGTGCTCAGGCCCTGAGTCCAAGCCCCAGGACTGGCAAAAAAAAAAAAGAAAATAAGAGACTTCTCTGAGGAGGAAATGAGAATGGCCAAGAGACATATGAAAAAGTGCTCTACATCACTGGCCATAAAAGAAATGTAAATCAAAACAACATTGAGTTTCCATCTCACCCCACTAAGAATGTCCTATATCAAGAATACTAACAATGACAAATGTTGGAGGGGATGTGGTCAAAAGGAAACCCTACTTCATTGTTGGTGGGAATGTAAACTGGTTCAGCCACTGTGGAAAGTGGTATGGAGATTCCTCAGAAGGCTACACATAGAACTCTCCTACAACTCAGCAGCCCCACTTTTGGGCATCTACCCAAAAGACCACAAACAAGACCACACTAAAGCCACCAGCACAACAATGTTTATCGCATCACAATTTGTCATAGCTAGAACTTGGAACCAGCCCAGATGCCCGTCAGTAGACAAAGTGGATTAGGAAAATGTGGTACATATGCACAATGGAATTTTATGCCTCTATCAGAAAGAATGACACTGCCCCATTTGTAAGGAAATGGAAGGACTTGGAAAAAATTATACTAAGTGAAGTGAGCCAGACCCAAACAAACATGGACTCTATGGTTTCCCTCATAGGGAATAATTAGCACAGGTTTAGGCAAGTCACAGCAGAGGATCACAAGAGCCCAATAGCTATACCCTTATGAACACAAAAGATGATGCTAAGTGAAATGAACTCCATGTTATGGAAATGACTGTTATATCACTGTTGTAATTACTTTCAACATGCCATGTGAAACTGTAGCTTCTATTATTGATGATCCTCTTGTATGCCCTTCCTGTGTTCGTACCTTCACTATCTCTGTATCTTATCTGAATACATTGGAAACCGTGTATACAGGTATTAGAACCAGGAAACTGTAAGGGAATACCAAAATTGAGAGACACAGGGTAAAAAAAGACAAACGATTACAAAAGCAATACTTGCAAAACTGTTTAGTGTAAATCTACTGAACAACTCATGGGGGGAAAGGGAAAGAGGAGGGGGGAGGGGGGAATGAGGGAGGAGGTAACAATCAGTACAAGAAATGTATTCAATGCCCAAAGTATGAAACTGTAACTGCTCTGTATATCAGTTTGACAATAAAAAAAAAGAACTGTATAAATTACATTTAAAAAAAAGAATTTAGTGAGGTTTTGTGTTTTTTTGGGTTTTTTTTTTGTATCAGAGGACTGGACTGCTCTCTAATTTTCAGTGTGTGTGGTGTGTGTTTGTGTGTGTGTGTGTTTGAATTTGGGAATGAATGTAATATTTTATAGAATATGTTTGGTGATCTTCCCTTTTTTAGGTGTTTGAAGAATACCGATGTTAGTTCCTCTTTAAATATCTGGCAGAATTTATCATTGACTCTGTTGTGCTCTGTTGTGGATTATTTTTTTGGTGGGAGGTGCTTTCTTATTTCTTCCATTGCACTTTGCTTGTTATTAACATGTTAGGTAGCTTAGGGTTGGTAGACAGATACAGCTAGAAATGTATCTCTTTCTATACTTTGCAGTTTACGGGCATACAGGTTTTAACACTCTTATTTTTTTCAACCTTCCTCCCCCAGGCATTTTGTTACATTGATTCTATCTCTCTATCTTTGGTTCACATTTCATTATTTTCTTTCTTAATTTTATTCTTCTTTTAAATTTTTGGCAATCAATTTTAAAAAGCTATCTTTAAGTAGTTGCACAAAGAGGTTTTATTCAACATGCTGGTTTGTGGGTACAATGCATCTTGATCAATATCACCCCTTTCATCATTCTCTCCCATTTCTCCCAACTTCACCCATCCCTAAAATTTACCTGGTTTTATTTTCACGTAAGAACATTGACTATTTAGGACTGCATTCACCCAGCTTTCATCTATTTGTCTGCCCACCTCCCCTTAACTTCATTTCCTCCCTCAGACAATACATATTCCAGGCTCCTGGTATTCATTTTGTTAAACTGTAAATTCTTCTCTTTTTTCTTTCCTTCTCTTTCTTTCCCTACATCCCTCTCTCTCCCTCCTTTCCTCTAACACTCTACCACTTGAGCCACAGCACCACTTCCCGCTTTTTCTGTTTATGTGGTGCTGAGGAATCAAATCTAAGGCTTCATGCATGCTAGGCAAGCACTTAACCACTAAGCCACATTCCTAGCCCAGAGGTGATTTTTTTGTTTTTTAGAAAGTCTGGGGGCTGGGGATATGGCCTAGTGGCAAGAGTGCTCGCCTCGTATACATGAGGCCCTGGGTTCAATTCCCCAGCACCACATATACAGAAAATGGCCACAAGTGGCAGTGTGGTTCAAGTGGCAGAGTGCTAGCCTTGAGCAAAGAGAAGCCAGGGACAGTGCTCAGACCCTGAGTTCAAGCCCCAGGACTGGCCAAAAATTCTCTTTACTTTGAGAGTATTGCTTACATATGAGCCTGAAGACTTTCATTGGGAGTGCATGTGATTGTATTTCCTCAGGCCTAAAAATATCATGGAAATTAACCTCTATAATCAAAAGTTTACCATGTAGCTCTCCAAGTTCTTTTATTTTTTTCAAATTTTTATTATCAAACTGATGTACAGAGAGGTTAACAGTTTCATACGTTAGGCATTGCCAAGTTCTTATCAAATAGAAATTTTAAAAATTGAACAAGTGTCCTCTTAGAGAAACCATGTTTTTACTTGGGAAAAGCCTTGTTTTTTGTTCTGACAATATGAATTATGAAGATATGCCATTAAAAAATTTCAGGCTTGGCAGCGAATCTTAAGCCATCAAATTTCAACAAATGGAACTTGAGAGAGAAAAAAATGAAAAATTGAAGGACCAAAAACCTCTATGTCATGATTGTAGGGTTGGATTTCATTAAGAGGATTGGTGTTTCTCTTTATCAGAGAGGTTCCCATGCCCCTGGCAAGTGCGTGCTCCAGGGGAAATAATAGGCCACTCATCACCTCCTCTCAGAATAATTTTTGATTCATGTGATCCACCTTGAGACTCTATGTTTCTACATTACTATTAAATACTGTTGTAAGGTTTAGTTGGGATTTTGATTTTAGTTTCACTGACAATTTGCTAAGACACATGCATTCCAATATATCAAAGAGCTTGGGGACGGTCAAATCCAGAGTTCTGAATATGTCACAAGCTCCTAGGACCCCCAAATTCAGATCAGAAGGCCTAGACAATAGTTGTGTTATGCCATTGGGGCTGCTGACAGTACTGTTTATAATGAACTAATGTGCAAGCTAGAAGCCATGCTGCTAGCAAGAAGAGAGCTGCTACTGAGGGTATGCTCTTACTCTCTCTGTGGTCCAAGTGTTCTTCCAGCACCTGTATGAACAGAAATTACAGGGAAGATTGATGCAGTGGAAACAAGGTTTGAGAGTCCTTTCCTACCATGAAAAATTAAAGTGAAAATAGGTGAGTTTCACAGAATTGAAAGACACCATAGGAAAGCATGCATACTGAAAAAATATTGAAGGTGGAGGGGAGGAGAAACATGAGTTGGTGAAACAGGTCTTTTTTGTGAAACTTGAAGACGAGAATTTCAAGAAAAACAAGCAATAAGATGCTTAAAATAATGAATAGTCAAAATATGTGAGGTATTACTTTTTATTGACATTTCTGATGGTACAAGCTGAGAGATTTCTGGATTCTATCAGTGGTTTCTGACACATTGCAGTTAACATTACTACTGCAAGAATACTAAAAGCTAATTCACCTGACACTTCATTAAAGTTTAGGAATGGTTTTTTTTTTTTTTGCAATTACAAAATTTGGCTCACTGCCTTTAATGAAGATGAAACAATAGGATCTTCTTTTTAGGTAATGTTTGAATGTGGAGCTCTTATTTCTTAAGTGAGGTTTTAATCTGGAGGTTTTCTATTTCCCACAGGTGACCTTTGAAAATTTTTGTTCTTCTTTCATGAGTGAAGTGTTATTCTCAGGTGGTATTTCAAATTTTCCTCTTCTTTCTAATGTTATTTTGCTTTCCTCTTCTTCAAATACACAATGAATAAAGCGATCAGCACAATGAAAAAAGGAAAGAGGAAAATTGGTATTAAGTAATAATAGCTTCTCGGTACATGGGGTTGCTCAGGAGCTGGGCCACTGTCAACACTCCCTCCGAAGCCTGGCACCTGGCACAAGGGTGGACTCCATCCATAGTTGCAATGGCAGTGATTTTTATTGTTGCAGACCCCTTGCATATTGCAGTCTATTGGTGAACACACATTTTGCCAAAGTGGTTTGGGGACACATTGCCTTTGGAGGCACATATGTCCATCACCACACTCTGTCCCATCTTTTATTTCACCAAGATCAGGTATAGTCATCCCCCAGTGATAGTCAGTACCCCAGCAGTTAAACTCATTGAAGTGATCCCAGTGAATATTATAATGCTCTCCCAAAAGGGGGATATCTAGCACATTGTCACACTGAACTCTCCCACATAGGATATTTTCCTCCTTGCAGGGGAGGTATTTACTGGGCTGGATACCACAGTTTCCTGAACGGTCACCTCTGGTGTTCACGTGTTTGTAGCAAGTCTCATTTGCGTTCCTGGCATATTTACCAAAAATCTTCTGACACTGTTCATCTCGGTCATTGCATCTATTTTCATAGCAATAGCCAGTGTCCAAGCAAGGGGACCCATCCACCATATATACATCTTCTGGGCATTCTGGCGATGTACCATTACACCACTCTGGAAGATCACACTCGTTTGTCTGTGCTCTGCACAGTGTGGTTGAAGGCATGAAGTGACAATCTTTGCAACAGAGCCCGCTAGCACATTCAGCCCCCGATGTTAGAGAGCAGTTTGCATGGCAGCATGGGTCTTCTTCACACAGTTGCAGGGATCCACAGTCGCACTCCTCGCCATCGTCAATGGCACCATCCCCACAGAGATGATATTTATAGAGTTCTGACTGTGCTGGCATTCGAAAACAGCTCTTACCTCTATAAGTATGTACCCAGGCAGCATAGCTGCAGTTGCTGTATTTTGTGGACGGATTTTGTGCGGGAGCCATTATGCACTCTTCCTGTCCACAGGAACAGTCACTTTTATCGTGTGGCATGCCCAAAGTGTGGCCCATCTCATGTGCAGTAGTTTGTGCAACGGCAAGCAAATTCTCGCCACGAAACCGAATAAGTCCACAAGCCCAGTTTAAACATATACCTCCAACATATGCTTTACCAAGAAACTTACCAAAATACTGCTGTATTAAGAGATTTACAACATCAACTTTCATACGACGGTCAAATACAGCTATCTTCCAGTCACAAAAGTCGTCTAAAAGAGCAGTTGTATTAGTTCCTGATACAGGATTTTCATCAGTCCAGACCTCAACTGCAAGTAACTGAACATTGATATCTAGTGCAGCGAAAGTGTTACTTACTTCACTGACAAGGATAAACACATCTAGTAAGACATGTGAAATATTGTCGTTCCGATAATTGTATCTTTGCTTGTCAACAATCATTGCAATTTCAAGATAGGCCATGTGGGTCCACCAGCCTTCGTAGTCACTTTGCCTCAACATGAATTTATCACTCTCTTGAAACTTCAACTGTTGTTCTATTTCTTCTTCTGTTAATGCACATCTCATGGGCTTGTGTATGTTCTCCTCACTATCTGTCTTATAAACCAGATGTTCAAAGCTGTTAGAAGGGCTCTTGGGCTTGATTTCATATTGTGTATCATTGATTTGTAGTGTTCCTTGAAAGCCCCCAAAGCAGTTGTTAATAGCCACCACTGACTTTGCATTTCCTTCTATATAACCATGGTAATAGCAGTCATTCTGGACGTAAGGCCAGTCTTCAAGGAGAGCACCCGTGTCTGTATAAGTGAACACAGACAAGTGTTCGGAAATCATCAGCTTCTTGGCCCTCATGTGGACAATGTGTCTCTGGCCCTCAAAGTGCAGGCTGTAGGAGAGCCATCCCAGGTTTTTCATGTCTCTATTAGTGCCAGCTACCTTTAAGGGTATCACCACTTCTGGGGGGCTTTGATATTGAGCCTGCCCAATCTGGGGCCATCCAGAAAGGCAGAGTAGCACCCCAAACCAGAACTGCAGGACAGCAATCCACATATGTAGCATGTTCTTCCACTGAGCTTTCATGGGGTTTGAGGAGATCAGGAAGGAGAGGGGCAGTCGCAGGGGTGGTCTGGCTCTACTGTTTGTCTTGGCTGTACGCAGTTTGGGTCCATACAAGTTTCTCTTCTGTCAGAATCAATCCTTCAGAACAGCAGACTGAAATAAGAAAGAAACAGAATATTCAGACAGTGGTGAGTAAATTGTAAGCTGGGCAGGGTGGAGGAGAAGGAACAAGGTAAGGCTTAGAGTTGATTTACATTTGACCTAAGCCATGCTCTTTATTTTTTGTGTGTCAGAGTCAGACAGTGGGTATGCAGAAGATGACAGTGGCCATTTATTAACAATTCTTGTGTTCAGATGAAGGACACATAGATTCAGAGATATAGGGACTGGAGTTGATAGCTGTCAACTGTATTCCTAGCTATTTTAGAGACTGAGAGGGAGGATTGCAGTTTTAGGCCAATCCAGGCAAAAAATTCACAAGCTCTTTCATAATCCATTCCTGTGTGGAACTGTGCAAAAAACCCTTATCCCTAAGTTACATGGATCTAAAGTTGGGAATATCCTGTTTCTAATCCAGCATAGGCTAGAGCCTGTGAGACTGTATCTCCATGAGAAGGAGATGGGAGTTTTCATCAATATCTATTATCCTGGCTAACATGGAAAGCATAGTTGTAATTTCTTTTTTTAAAAAAATACAACCTCAGGTGATTTAAACCTATCTTTAAAATAACCATGAAAAACAAGGATGGGGGTATGGTTCAGCAGAAGAGGGCTTGTATACTTACAATTCTTATAAATAAATAAATGTTTAAAGCAAAACTCTCTTTGAAGAAGTGATCATAGGTCCTATTTTGATGAGGCAATATTGATTTATAAATGTTTACTTTCTAGATATATTTCTTACAAGTTCAAGTGAAAAACTATTGATTAAAATTCATTTAGGAGTGATTTATAAGAATGACAAGCTGATATCCCGCTCATATTCTTTATGTTGTCTTGGAATTTTTAAATATGCAATTCCTTGACAGAAAATCTCTTCCTTCTGATCCTGTAAAGTTAGAAGTGTTAAAGCATCAGTTGTGCTTCTTCAGCATAAATGAAAAATACAAAAATTGGAAAGTTGAGTATCTTGGATTGATAAATGGATGCTCCTCCATTGTTTATTATCTTCCTAGGACAGATAACTTTAAAGATTCTGATTTTATAACATGAAAAAGAAGTCCATTAACTGGAAAAGTAACAAGTGAAGATGGGAAAATACTAGAGTCAAGTACTTTTAGAAATCAATGAAGTAACTCCAGGAGGAGGCAAGAAAGTACTGGGAAATGCAACATACCTGTACTGTGGCAAAAGCATCCAAATAGTTGGCATTTATAACTGTATCCTACAAATAGCAAACCGGTAGTAACCTGTAAATAAATCTCTCTCTCTCTCTCTCTCTTTCTCTCTTTCACACACACACACACACAATACATATATGGCAAACTGACAAATCCACAATCAAAAGTATATTGATTTTTTTAAAGTAAATACAGGTTTTTAATCCCATGGAAAAATTACCTGGATAATTTTTGTAACATTTTTGTAACAACCATAGAGAAAATTTTATCCTTACTTGTTTGTTACCAAACTTAAAAGAAAACATTGGTGAAAATTTATATTCCATAAATATAATCTCATCTATTTTGACATCAATATAAGACAAAAGAATAAGATATGAATTGTGAGTACATAAATTAAAACAGCACATTCTAAGATTTTTGTTTGTTGATTTGTTTTTATTGGGTGTTTCATTGTTGTATGTTTATCTCCCAAGAGTCTGCAGAAGTGAGAGAAAAGACCTGAAGACTAACTTTAAACATGGCACAGAGATTAAGTGCTAAATTAAAAAAAAAAGTTTACTCTTATAACAAATATATCCAGTAACCAAAATGTTCTAGCATATAGTTGTAAAAATGAGAAACAATATTAGTGGGACAGTGACAGACTCCAAATAGAGACTGTTGCTTTGTAACCAGGTAAACCATTATCAAAAATACTATGTAGATCCTGTGACAGATGTTGGATAGACATAAATGGAGTACAGATTTGTGACATTAATGATATAGACCATTGATTTATGTGGAATGATTAATGTAAAGGTATACATTAGCCAGGTGCCAGTGGCTCATGCCTCTAATATTAGCTACTCAGCAAGCTGAGATCTGAGGAACACAATTTGAAGCTAGCCTGGGGAGGAAAGTTGGAACACCTAAGAGACTCTTATCTCCAATTAATCACCGAAAAAGTCAGAGTGGAGCTGTGACTCAAGAGGTAGAGTATTGGCCTTAACAAAAGAAGCTCAGGGAGAGTGCTCAGGCCCGTGAGTTCAAACCCTAGAACTGGGAGAAAAAAAAGAAGATATACATTAGACAATGTATGGTTGTTTTTTGGTGGGTTTTTTTTTTTTGCCAGTTCTGGGGCTTGAACTCAGGGCCTGGGCTCTGTCCCCGAGCCTCTCTGTGCTCAAGGCTAGTGCTCTACCACGTGAGCTACAGCCCCACTTCTGGATTTTTCTGTGTATGTGGTACTGAGGAATCGAACGTAGGGATTCATGCATGCCAGGCAAGCACTCCACCACTAAGCCACCTTCCCAGTCTCCAGAAGATACACATTTAAAAAATCTTTAACCTTATATTAAAATTTACATATAAAATGCCTATTTTGAGTTGACCTATTAAAAGTGCTCAGCAATAGGCCAATAAACTTACTAACTTGTTGATAAAATTACTGAGCTAAGGGACTAGTAGACTATTTGGAAGAAAAAAAATAACAACAGCTATGAAAAATGACATCTGCCCTAAACACACTGTTGGATGAACATTTCTCGAAGAGGGAAGATAGTAACAACAGATGCTACAAATAGCATATCTCTAAGGTAAATGCCTCTAAGATGCAGGAGCCATTTCTTCATAATGCTTCTAACTTTGTTGTCTTCACAAAACAATTTATTGTTACCAGTCAGGGGACTTTTGCTCACCAGATAGAAATTGTAAGTAGGTGAGGAGTAGTGCCTCCTGTAGCTTTAGAAGTCATTGGCAACAAAATGAGTTCGTTGTTGGCCTTGAGGAGATCAGTAATATCTATAAAGGTGGTGTTTGCCAGTGGGTTTCCATTTCCTTCCATATTTGTGTATTCAGATTTTCTCAGTTTCTTTCATTAGACTTTCTTGTTTTTAACCCCAGGTTTCATAACAATGATTTTTAAATGACCAGAATTGACCTGGTGATCTCTTTCTTTAAAAAAAAAAACCAGCTAATTTTATTGTTATAATTAATGTGTTCTACAGAGGGCTTATCATTCTACCATTTCATAAGTCAGGTTAATGAGTACATTTCTTGTTTTGAACAGTGTCACCTCTTCCTTTACTTCCTCCCAGTTTCCCCTTCTCATCCCTGCCCACAAGTTACATAGGTCACTTTCCACATGGTGTATACTGAATAGCATTTGCTCACCATTCTTCCTTCCCTTTCAGCACCCCTTCCCCTTCCCCCCTCAAAAGAGAAAAAAAAAGCCTAAAGAAAAAACAAACACCAGCACCACCAATAAGAGCAGCAACTTTCATATGTGGAAGCTAGATCTAAAATATAACTAACTGGTCAGGATAACCTATACAGGACTCTAGGCATAAACACACAAGCAGTCAGATTTCCTTAGGGGAAGAATACCAAAGTGTAACTTCTCTGAATACTTTAAAAAGCTATCTATTGGAACAAAGTCTAGAAAATAGAAATGCTATTTTTCTTGTTGATTTCTTTCATTTTTAATTAGTTTACAATTTTTAAGTTTAATTTATTTTTATTATCTTTAAGTAGTTGTGCAAAGGGGTCTCAATTCTACAAATCAATTTATAAGCACAATACATCTTTGATCTGGTGATTTTGATGTCTGATTCATTTGCTGGGGCCACTATTACCAGGTAACCTCAAAGTAAGTGCTGTCAGAAACTTTCACAGGCTAGAAGACCAGTACCACAGCCTACTTCCTCTGTACATACGAAGGAATGACTTATTCTCCCCTCTCTTCTAGCTTCTGGCAAGTAGCCTGAATTTTGGCAGTAAACTTTTGATTAGCTACTCCTTCTGTACAAAATTTCTCACTTTTAAAAAGGAGACAAATGCTTCTATTCAATGAAGTTTATTGTGGCATGGTAAAACAATCAAACCCTCAAAAATTATGTAACAATGATAACTGTACCAAATATCAAACCAAATAAATATGCAATATAAAAATGAGAAGAGAGAAGTAGAGATAAATATAAAAATAGTAGTAGATTGTTATATTGTCCTTTCAACAGTACTGTCATATTCAGAAAGAAAGTAAAATTTGCCAACTTTTAAAGTTTACCAACAATATGGAATAAGTGAACATAATGGACATAGGTAGACTATGCCAATAGCACCCAATGGTCCAAGAACAGATTTTTCTATATAGCATATGCAAAAGAGTTTTTAGGACTGATGACATGTTACTCAAAGAATGTGTCATAACTATATGCAGGAGATTGAACTTATATCAAGTATCTCTATTGGCAAATATGAAGTGAAACTAGACATCAATAATAGAAAACAGATGAAAAAAATCACAGCTGTGTGGAAATTACATAATACCCATCTGAAAAAGAAATGGGTGAGGTGAGATCACAGGGAAATTTCTAGAATACCATGAGATAAACGAAAATGAAGCTGGAACATTCTAAAACTTATGGGATGCAACATAAGATATCTAAAAGGGAAGTGTATAGTCACAGTTTTCAAAGGACAATAAAGAGGAATAAACTATGCCCAAATCTAACACAATTATTGACAGCAGAATACAATTAAAAATCAAATAGAAAAATCAATAACATGAACAAAAATCTTTAAAAATGATGGAATAAAATCAACAAACCTTTTGGTGAGCTAAGAAAAAAAGAAGAGAAATAAAAGAAAGGAAAGGTTAGGTATCACCATAGATGCTCAGAAAAAAAAATATATCCTGAATGTCTATTATAAAAAAAACCACATACTAACAAAAATATAATCTTGAATCATTGTATAGCCAGAAAAGAATATACAACCTTCTGACATTGAATTAAGAATAATTGGAAAGTCTGAGCATATAAAAAGGATCCTGCACTCTGATTGATTTTGTTTTACCCAAGAGATGCAAGATAAAAATATGCAAATATGTCAAATACCACATTAGTAGGCCAAATAACAAAATCACAACATAAACTCAAGAGCTAGAAATAAAGACTCTTATAGTGAGAAATGCTGAAGACACTTTCTAGAAGGAATTTACATACACTCCATAAAAGCCAAGTATCACAACTGAAGTTACAGAAATAGATCAGAAATAGACTTCAAGATCAGAAATAGACCAGGATAAGAGAGAATGTTGAAAAGGTGGTATCAATCAAGATGCCTAGTACTCATAAACTGCTTTGTCGAATGGGAACCCCTGTATTCAACTATTGAAAGCTAATAAAATCTCTTTTGTAAAAGAAAGAAAAACAGAAGTAGACAAGGATGTGTAATCTCTTGTCTTCTCTTCTATATACATACATTTGGATATATTGTCCTGCACGTACACATGAAATAAAACCAACAAATTGTAATAATTAGAGTCATCTAATAGTAATAATTAGTCATCTGATAGTAGTAATTAGAGTCATCTCTCTGTTGATGGCATAAATATATATATGTGAGAATCCCCTAAGCCCACATAAAATAGAAATAACAGTGACTTACTAAATCAAGAGAATAAGACACAAATTACAACTGAAGACAGGCTAAGGACAGAGAGCCCTAAGGAGAACCAATAAACCAAAATGGAAAATCTCTGTACTGAAGAATAATCATAAAAAATAAAATAATTCTTAGGGAACATAAGAAGAAGATTTGAAGATGCTGTAGAAAATACCTAAAGACAGACTGTTGGAGAGGTCTCAATTTAGGTAAAAGGAAGGAATGAGGTAAAAAGGTTAACAATGATTCAGAGAAATACAAAATTCATTAGGAAGTACTGGGATTTAAAGGGTCACATCATTCCTGCATTGAAGAAAATTGTTGACAGACATGCCTTAGAACATTGCTTTTAATTATTTCTCCTTTTTTGCACTTATATTCCAATATTTGAGATGTTAGAACTTTAGAAGTATTTCACATACCTGTTACACATTCTTTTTTTCAAATTTTTATTATCAAACTGATGTACAGAGAGGTTATAGTTTCATATGTTAGGCATTGGATACATTTCTTGTACTGTTTGTTACCTCCTCCCTCATACCCCTCTCCCCCTTTCCCCTTTCCCTTTCCCCCCATGAGTTGTTCAGTTCATTTACACCAAACAGTTTTGCAAGTATTGCTTTTGTAGTTGTATATTTTACCCTATGTACCACTGTTTACCAGTATACATGGTTTCCAATATACTCAGATAAGATACAGAGATAGTGTAGGTACAACCCCAGGAAGGGGATACAAGGATCATCAATAATAGAAGCTACAGTTACACATAGCACACTGACAGTAGTTACAACAATGATATAACAATCGTTTCCATAGCATGGAGTTCATTTCACTCAGCATCATCTTGTGTTCATAAGGGTATAGCTATTGGACTCTTGTGATCCTCTGCTGTGACTTGCCTAAACCTGTGCTAATTATTTCCTATAAGGGAGACCATAGAGTCCATATTTCTTTGGGTCTGACTCACTTCACTTAGTATAATTTTTTCCAAGTCCTTCCATTTCCTTACAAATGGGGCAATGTCATTCCTTCTGATAGAGGCATAAAATTCCCCTGTTACACATTCTTATCTTTATGTTTTCTTTTCCTCTGTACTTCAATGGGGAGACTCTTCCATTAGTGGGATCTTCTTAACTAATTCTATGACCTGATCTGTCCAATTAAAACCATAAAATTACTATGTTTTAATATTTAAATTCTAAAATACGAAGTAGAACATTACTAATTCATAGAGTATATTATATATTTTTATGTGTGTGTGTGTGTGTGTGTGTGTGTGTGTGTGTGTGTGTGCTCATGCATGTGTGTGCATGTGCCAGGTCTGGGGGTTGAACTCAGAGTCTAGTGTTGTCCTGAGCATTTTTGCTCAAGGTTAGCCACTTCTATCACATCTCCACTTCTGGGGTTTGGGTGTTTAATTGGGGATAAGAATCTCAAGGACTTTCCTGCAGGGCTGGCTATAAACCTCTATCCTTAGATCTCAGCCTCCTGAATAGTTAACATTACAGGCATGAGACACCAGTGCCTGGCTACTCTGCATTCTTTTACATTTGTGCATTTTTCCTATTTTTAAATTGCATTAGCATGGCCAAGTGTTCATGTTATTCTACTCTCTTGATTGTTTTGACAGTGTCTATAGTTATTTCCATGTCTGATTCTGACTCTTCCTTTTCTCCTCCTTCTCCACGCCCCCCCCCCACGCCCCACCTTTTGTTGTTGGTGGTGGTGGTGATGGTGGTTGTGCCAGTCCTGGGACTTGAACTCAGGGTTTGGGTGCTGTCCCTGAGCTCCTTTTGCTCAAGGCTAGAGCTATGCCACTCAACACCACTTCTAGCTTTTTCTGACTAGTTTATTAGAGGTAAGTGTATCACAGACTTTCCTGCCTGGGCTGGGCTTGCTTTGAATTGCAATCCTCAAATTTCAGCCTCCTTAGCAGCTAGGATTACAGGTATAAGACACTGGCATCTGTCTCTCCTCCTTTTGTTCTTCATGTCCTTGGTCCTCTTCCTCCTCCTCTTTCTACTTCTCCTCTTCTTTCATTACCCCCCCCACCTACCCCATATTAGGGTTTGAAGTCAAGGTCTCACATTCACTAAGCTAGCACTTTACCACTTAAAACAGGTCTTCGGTTCATGACTCTGTCTTGGGCTCTGAAAGATAAAGGGTTTTATGTGTACTTTCCACACAGATTCACAACTTCTTGCCAAATACAAGTGGAATCAAGAAAGTGTCTTAGTGGAGAAACTGAATGTTTCATGTAAGAAGCCCCTTTTCTTCTTTATTCTGTTCAAAGTATAATGAGGCTTCATGAAAACGTGAATTTTAGAAGTTTCCGACTAGCTCAACAGCATCATATTAAGCTTTCACATTCAGCAAGCAGGATGGAGAAAACTAATGGTGAATTGAGGTACCAAATGTCTAATGTATGAATCTAGCCCTGTGTAGTTTAAGTGAAGGGGGGTTACTCTGCCTTGAAGCAGAGCAATCAAACCTCATTTCAATTTCCATGCAAGCCATGGACTGTTTCAGAAGAAAAATGGAGATCACTATTCAACTCACTTCAGAATGGAGTTTCACGTTTGACATTTTACTTCACTCTGTGGTCCTGTAACCACAATTTTCTGTTGCCTTTAAAATATATTTTGTAAAGTTTAAGCAGGAGTTGGGGGTTTAGTCTGAGAGGCAACCTGATTTGACAATGCATATTATATTCAACATATCAATTAAGTATCTTCCTTATCCCATTTTCTAATTCAAGTTGAAAAGAGTTGTGTGGAAAGTGCTACTATATTGTGGATTTTTACCAAAATAGACTTTAAAATATTTCCTAGACATACTGAAGGCAGTGGAGAAAAATTATAAAAATGTCTGATCCTACCAGTGTTCTGTACTTTACCAAAGTATGTTCTCTATTCCTCAGACCTAAGCAAGCACATACCTAACATAACCACAATTTGCTAACTGAAAGATGTAGCTGTTGTCAGTGGCAGCAAAAATCACAGAGGGAGGGTAGGAATAGTCAAACCCAGAGATCTGAAATATGCCACATGGTTCTAGGACTCCAAATTCTGAAAAGAGAATATATATTTAGCTTGGAGATGGAAGCTCTGTGATTTGGTCTAGTGCTCATTAGTGCACTGGAACTGAGAATTCTTGTTCACTGGTCATTGTTTTGAGGTTCTGATAGATGTACCCAGAGACCTCTTGTCTTGGGTGAAGTTTGAACACTGTTGATTTTTAATTTTTAAGGAAAATATCTATATTAATATTCAAAGAAGCTAACCTGGGTTGATAGATGGGTCTTACTCTCAAGAGTTTGTCTTTAATTATACTCCTAAGGAAACTATAGTTTTCAAAAATCTAATGTGCCATATGAAAAGGAAATCAAACTAGGTAGGGAATGCTTTCGGAATGAAGAAGAAACTACGAATTTCAAAAAAAGAGGAAAGTTTGCAAAAATGTTTTGTTGCACTCCAGATGAGATTGTGGCATGGAGGTAGCTTGTTTGTTTGTTGTTGCACTCCAGATGAGATTGTAGCATGGAGCTAGCTTGTTTGTTTGTTGTTTGGGTATACGAGGAGCCTTCATTGTAACATTCCCAAGTGTGTGTACAAAATATTTCAGTTAATCTCTCTTGTCATTACACTCTACCTGGCCCTTCCCCCCTCCCAGCACAATTTTAGTATGTTACCTTGTTCTGATATTGTAGAATAAACACTTGACGGTCACAATCTTTAGCCCTTGTTAGTCCAACTTCTAAGCAGTTAGCCCTCCCTCTCCACTCCACTTCTTTCCTTTACCAGAAAATCCCCATGGAGCAGCAGCTTTCTATGAAATTCTTTGTCATTTTCTTACATAATGGCAGTGTTTCTCAATGTTGCTCACCCTCTTTCTTCTAGATAGTTTGAATTTTAAGATAACTAGTTTCTAATGTCAATTATCAAGATTTATTGCACAATAAAAATGCTCATATTGACCATGCACCTGTGGCTCGCGCCTGTGATCCTAGCTACTCAGGAGCTGAGATCTGAGGATCACGGTTCAAAGCCACCCTGGGCAGAAAAGTCCATGAGACTTTTATCTCCACCAGAAAACTAAAAATGGAGCTGTGGTTCAAAGTGGTAGAGTGTTAGCCTTGAGCTGAAGAGTCCAGGGACAGGGCCCAGGCCCAGAGTTCAAGTCCCAAAACCAACAACAACAACAACAAAAATATAAAGATGCAAACACTAAAGATTTTGTCACAGTAATACAAATGTCTTATCTTTTTGTGAAAATGAGAAAGCTAGCACTGGCACAATGCCTGCCTAACTTATTAGTTAACATATTAGTGTTATTTGTACTTGCTGGTTGATTTGTTTTTGAGTAAAAAACACATAAAACCCAGAATATGTAGATATACTTTGGGATGCATCATTGGATGATACAGGGCTACACAATTTAATGGTATGAAATTTATGAATAGGGGTACAAAGATATATTTTATGAATCTATAACCATGCATTGATTCTTTTTTGTTCTTTTCTTTTTTGGTACTGGGGATTGAACCCAGGATGTTGCACTTGCTAGGCAAGCGCTTTGCCACTGAGCTTACATCCCAGCCCTCATTGATTCTTTTACATATTAAAAAAGCTACTTTTGTTGGACTATTGGAAGTAATCCTATGTTTATGAGACCAGTAAGATAATGAGTAATTAAAGTTCTGAAATAAAGAACTATTACAGCATTTGGGAAAAGAAAACAAGAGGAAAATGAAATCTGCTCTGATCTAACATGTTAACCAAATCCCAGTTTCCACAGCGGTGAAGACAGAAACTTGTGATACTGATAGTTTCATCAGATTTATTGATCTCTGTAGCTCAAGTACTCCAATCCCTAGATCTAACTTAGAATACAATTCAGTGCTTCTCAAACTATGAATAACACGTTGAAAAAAAATTTAGTAGCTCACAAATAAGATAGCAAATGATACAGAGGCTAGACCTCTCCCAAATGCAGACGTTTTATACAATATCCTGATAGGTGTGTGTGTGTGTGTGTGTGTGTGTGTGTGTGTGTGTGTGTGTGTGCACACGCGCATATGAGCTTCTTTTGAGTAAAAGTCTTCAATGACTTACCTGTCAGATAAAATGATTTTCTTTTTCCTTCTAAGATAACCTGTTTTATGGCTCATTTGTGGCAACAGTCTCATGAACACCGTGTATTCGTTTTCATCTACTTGAGCCCATGCATGACAAGAAAACATAAATTCCCTTCTTCAGTTGTCTCTCATTGAACTGAGTTCTAGATTTAGTTCCCTTCCAACAGCAGCCTCTCAGTCTACCAAACTTGGCAAGTAGCTAATAGTCCTTCCCATTGTGATTCCATCATCTCAACCAAACTTAGTCTCTACTTCCTCCTCCTCCATGTGTGTAACCTATCTGCTATGCTTCAGTAACTGCAATATGAACAACTCATTTTCTTACTCTCACTCTGAGGAAGAGATCAGGTAAAAGAAGAATGGGAAACAGCAGCCAGAAATTCAAAGTAAACACTATATTAACACATAGCTTCATTAAAAGCACATAAAGACAACCTTTTGTATTAGGCCTCACATCTTCTCCTCAGGTGCAACTTTAAGTAAAGGAAGGGAGAATAGTACTCTGCCTTTGATCCTGCCTGCTACTTCTACATGTTCTATTACCAAGCAAGGAAGTTTTAGAAGAGAGACTTATTCTGGGTAAATGATTCCAGAGTGCCAAATATGTTTGGTAAGAAAACTATCTCCAGGAAGGGTGCTTCTCTTGCAATGACAGTGGGACAAGTTGAAACTACTGTTTTCTGGAGAGACATCCAGGCCTCACTGCCCCAGGTTTGGAGGAAAGTCCAGATCATGAAGGGCTGAGAGTAGCAGGCCCACCTTGAAGCCTCTGTGCCCATGTGATAAAACAATGCACCTGCAAGAGTGATTACACATAGTGGGTGCTGGAACAAAGGGGTACACGTATTTCAAAGGCAATTTGAGGCAATTTCAAACCTTTTATTTTACCATAAATTCCCTCCATGTCAAAATCCCTCTTGGGGTTTCCTGTGTAACACACACCTGTGTAACAAATGTGTTTCTTCTGTGTCTGTTTGCTTAATAAAGCTCTCTCCAATTTTCTTCCTATAACAACTTGTCCTGAACTCTCATGGTGCATTTAAATTGATGAACTTGGGACGAAGCCCTGGGTGTATGGTCGCTATTTCTAGGGGGAATGTTCACAGTCCCTCACCTGCCACCAGGACAGCTCTTTATGTCCTCATGTGCAGCAGGGACAACCCCCCCCCGCTCCCCCCACCCCCCATACTTTTGTTTGTACTACTGCTCTGGTGTGTTTGCTTCCAATACTGATTTATATTGTGTGATACTCGAAGCACTTCATCTTCCTGTATGGACTTCAAATGCATTTAATTCTCTGAGGAATTCTCACGTCACTACTCATCTGCCCTTCAAGAAGTTAATGACTCAGATAAAGTTTTTATTACATTGCTTTATCTGTTTGAAAACCTGTTGCCTACAAAAACAGACAAATGTAGAAGACATTGCTGAATGAACAATAAAATAGGCAATTTCCTAGATCACATGCTGATAGTTTTGAGTGCAGACCATGTTAGAGCACTGTTTAAGCAAGTTGTATAAGTCATCACAAAGGCTAGTTACATATTACTTTCCAGATATCACCTATATGGTTGAAATAAATTTACACATAGCTGCATATATTATGTTTGCT